>NW_026699759.1:0-80247 GCF_030435755.1 Ochotona princeps | reverse complement strand
CTAAGCATAGAGTGTGAAAACTGAGTTTCCTTGAGAGCTGCTTGGAAGCCTGATGGTGTGTGAAGTTAGTGAGCCAAATGGAGTTGTTCTCCCACAAGAACCACTCGGCTGATCCTTCTTCAATATGCCCTTCACCAACATGCAGTGTTTCCTTGATTGAATTACCTCTCACACCAATATTTGCGTCTAGAGCCTTTGCATTGAGGGCTATCTGAAAACGGCTGTGGCGCTGAAGTTGCCTGTGAATGTGGAGTTGGTGGCATGTGAAACCCGCCATGTGGAGCATTCGTTTGTGTGGGATGCTCTACCAGGTTCATTCCTAGATAATGCACTCAAAGGGCACTAAGCATAGAGTGTGAAAACTGAGTTTCCTTGAGAGCTGCTTGGAAGCCTGATGGTGTGTGAAGTTAGTGAGCCAAATGGAGTTGTTCTCCCACAAGAACCACTCGGCTGATCCTTCTTCAATATGCCCTTCACCAACATGCAGTGTTTTCCTTGATTGAATTAGCTCTCACACCAATATTTGCGTCTAGAGCCTTTGCATTGAGGGCTATCTGAAAACGGCTGTGGCGCTGAAGTTGCCTGTGAATGTGGAGTTGGTGGCATGTGAAACCCGCATGTGGAGCATTCGTTTGTGTGGGATGCTCTACCAGGTTCATTCCTAGATAATGCACTCAAAGGACACTAAGCATAGAGTGTGAAAACTGAGTTTCCTTGAGAGCTGCTTGGAAGCCTGATGGTGTGTGAAGTTAGTGAGCCAAATGGAGTTGTTCTCCCACAAGAACCACTCGGCTGATCCTTCTTCAATATGCCCTTCACCAACATGCAGTGTTTTCCTTGATTGAATTAGCTCTCACACCAATATTTGTGTCTAGAGCCTTTGCATTGAGGGCTATCTGAAAAAGGCTGTGGCGCTGAAGTTGCCTGTGAATGTGGAGTTGGTGGCATGTGAAACCCGCATGTGGAGCATTCGTTTGTGTGGGATGCTCTACCAGGTTCATTTCAGTCCTAGGCACTCAAAGGGCACTAAGCATAGAGTGTGAAAACTGAGTTTCCTTGAGAGCTGCTTGGAAGCCTGATGGTGTGTGAAGTTAGTGAGCCAAATGGAGTTGTTCTCCCACAAGAACCACTCGGCTGATCCTTCTTCAATATGCCCTTCACCAACATGCAGTGTTTTCCTTGATTGAATTAGCTCTCACACCAATATTTGCGTCTAGAGCCTTTGCATTGAGGGCTATCTGAAAACGGCTGTGGCGCTGAAGTTGCCTGTGAATGTGGAGTTGGTGGCATGTGAAACCCGCATGTGGAGCATTCGTTTGTGTGGGATGCTCTACCAGGTTCATTTCAGTCCTAGGCACTCAAAGGGCACTAAGCATAGAGTGTGAAAACTGAGTTTCCTTGAGAGCTGCTTGGAAGCCTGATGGTGTGTGAAGTTAGTGAGCCAAATGGAGTTGTTCTCCCACAAGAACCACTCGGCTGATCCTTCTTCAATATGCCCTTCACCAACATGCAGTGTTTCCTTGATTGAATTAGCTCTCACACCAATATTTGCGTCTAGAGCCTTTGCATTGAGGGCTATCTGAAAACGGCTGTGGCGCTGAAGTTGCCTGTGAATGTGGAGTTGGTGGGCATGTGAAACCCGCATGTGGAGCATTCGTTTGTGTGGGATGCTCACCAAGCTTCTTTTCAGTCCTAGGCACTCAAAGGGCACTAAGCATAGAGTGTGAAAACTGAGTTTCCTTGAGAGCTGCTTGGAAGCCTGATGGTGTGTGAAGTTAGTGAGCCAAATGGAGTTGTTCTCCCACAAGAACCACTCGGCTGATCCTTCTTCAATATGCCCTTCACCAACATGCAGTGTTTCCTTGATTGAATTAGCTCTCACACCAATATTTGTGTCTAGAGCCTTTGCATTGAGGGCTATCTGAAAACGGGCTGTGGCGCTGAAGTTGCCTGTGAATGTGGAGTTGGTGGCATGTGAAACCCGCATGTGGAGCATTGGTTTGTGTGGGATGCTCTACCAGGTTCATTCCTAGATAATGCACTCAAAGGGCACTAAGCATAGAGTGTGAAAACTGAGTTTCCTTGAGAGCTGCTTGGAAGCCTGATGGTGTGTGAAGTTAGTGAGCCAAATGGAGTTGTTCTCCCACAAGAACCACTCGGCTGATCCTTCTTCAATATGCCCTTCACCAACATGCAGTGTTTCCTTGATTGAATTAGCTCTCACACCAATATTTGCGTCTAGAGCCTTTGCATTGAGGGCTATCTGAAAACGGCTGTGGCGCTGAAGTTGCCTATGAATGTGGAGTTGGTGGCATGTGAAACCCGCATGTGGAGCATTCGTTTGTGTGGGATGCTCACCAAGCTTCTTTTCAGTCCTAGGCACGCAAAGGGCACTAAGCATAGAGTGTGAAAACTGAGTTTCCTTGAGAGCTGCTTGGAAGCCTGATGGTGTGTGAAGTTAGTGAGCCAAATGGAGTTGTTCTCCCACAAGAACCACTCGGCTGATCCTTCTTCAATATGCCCTTCACCAACATGCAGTGTTTCCTTGATTGAATTAGCTCTCACACCAATATTTGCGTCTAGAGCCTTTGCATTGAGGGCTATCTGAAAACGGCTGTGGCGCTGAAGTTGCCTGTGAATGTGGAGTTGGTGGCATGTGAAACCCGCATGTGGAGCATTCGTTTGTGTGGGATGCTCTACCAGGTTCATTTCAGTCCTAGGCACTCAAAGGGCACTAAGCATAGAGTGTGAAAACTGAGTTTCCTTGAGAGCTGCTTGGAAGCCTGATGGTGTGTGAAGTTAGTGAGCCAAATGGAGTTGTTCTCCCACAAGAACCACTCGGCTGATCCTTCTTCAATATGCCCTTCACCAACATGCAGTGTTTCCTTGATTGAATTAGCTCTCACACCAATATTTGCGTCTAGAGCCTTTGCATTGAGGGCTATCTGAAAACGGCTGTGGCGCTGAAGTTGCCTGTGAATGTGGAGTTGGTGGCATGTGAAACCCGCATGTGGAGCATTCGTTTGTGTGGGATGCTCTACCAGGTTCTTTCCTAGATAATGCACTCAAAGGGCACTAAAACATAGAGCGTGAATCCTGAGTTTTTCCTTGAGAGCTGCTTGGAAGCCTGATGGTGTGTGAAGTTAGTGAGCCAAATGGAGTTGTTCTCCCACAAGAACCACTCAGCTGATCCTTCTTCAATATGCCCTTCACCAACATGCAGTGTTTCCTTGATTGAATTAGCTCTCACACCAATATTTGCATCTAGAGCCTTTGCATTGAGGGCTATCTGAAAACGGCTGTGGCGCTGAAGTTGCCTGTGAATGTGGAGTTGGTGGCATGTGAAACCCGCATGTGGAGCATTCGTTTGTGTGGGATGCTCTACCAGGTTCATTTCAGTTATAGCCATACAAAGGGCACTAAGCATAGAGTGTGAAAACTGAGTATCCTTGAGAGCTGCTTGGAAGCCTGATGGTGTGTGAAGTTAGTGAGCCAAATGGAGTTGTTCTCCCACAAGAACCACTCGGCTGATCCTTCTTCAATATGCCCTTCACCAACATGCAGTGTTTCCTTGATTGAAATAGCTTTCACACCAATATTTGCGTCTAGAGCCTTTGCATTGAGGGCTATCTGAAAACGGCTGTGGCGCTGAAGTTGCCTGTGAATGTGGAGTTGGTGGCATGTGAAACCCGCATGTGGAGCATTTGTTTGTGTGGGATGCTCTACCAGGTTCATTTCAGTCCTAGCCATACAAAGGGCACTAAGCATAGAGTGTGAAAACTGAGTTTCCTTGAGAGCTGCTTGGAAGCCTGATGGTGTGTGAAGTTAGTGAGCCAAATGGAGTTGTTCTCCCACAAGAACCACTCGGCTGATCCTTCTTCAATATGCCCTTCACCAACATGCAGTGTTTCCTTGATTGAATTAGCTCTCACACCAATATTTGCGTCTAGAGCCTTTGCATTGAGGGCTATCTGAAAACGGCTGTGGCGCTGAAGTTGCCTGTGAATGTGGAGTTGGTGGCATGTGAAACCCGCATGTGGAGCATTCGTTTGTGTGGGATGCTCTACCAGGTTCATTTCAGTCCTAGCCATACAAAGGGCACTAAGCATAGAGTGTGAAAACTGAGTTTCCTTGAGAGCTGCTTGGAAGCCTGATGGTGTGTGAAGTTAGTGAGCCAAATGGAGTTGTTCTCCCACAAGAACCACTCGGCTGATCCTTCTTCAATATGCCCTTCACCAACATGCAGTGTTTCCTTGATTGAATTAGCTCTCACACCAATATTTGCGTCTAGAGCCTTTGCATTGAGGGCTATCTGAAAACGGCTGTGGCGCTGAAGTTGCCTGTGAATGTGGAGTTGGTGGCATGTGAAACCCGCATGTGGAGCATTCGTTTGTGTGGGATGCTCTACCAGGTTCATTTCCTAGATAATGCACTCAAAGGGCACTAAGCATAGAGTGTGAAAACTGAGTTTCCTTGAGAGCTGCTTGGAAGCCTGATGGTGTGTGAAGTTAGTGAGCCAAATGGAGTTGTTCTCCCACAAGAACCACTCGGCTGATCCTTCTTCAATATGCCCTTCACCAACATGCAGTGTTTCCTTGATTGAATTAGCTCTCACACCAATATTTGCGTCTAGAGCCTTTGCATTGAGGGCTATCTGAAAACGGCTGTGGCGCTGAAGTTGCCTGTCAATGTGGAGTTGGTGGCATGTGAAACCCGCATGTGGAGCATTCGTTTGTGTGGGATGCTCTACCAGGTTCATTCCTAGATAATGCACTTAAAGGACACTAAGCATAGTGTGTGAAAACTGAGTTTCCTTGAGAGCTGCTTGGAAGACTGATGGTGTGTGAAGTTAGTGAGCCAAATGGAGTTGTTCTCCCACAAGAACCACTCGGCTGATCCTTCTTCAATATGCCCTTCACCAACATGCAGTGTTTCCTTGATTGAATTAGCTCTCACACCAATATTTGCGTCTAGAGCCTTTGCATTGAGGGCTATCTGAAAACGGCTGTGGCGCTGAAGTTGCCTGTGAATGTGGAGTTGGTGGCATGTGAAACCCGCATGTGGAGCATTCGTTTGTGTGGGATGCTCTACCAGGTTCATTCCTAGATAATGCACTCAAAGGGCACTAAACATAGAGCGTGAAACCTGAGTTTCCTTGAGAGCTGCTTGGAAGCCTGATGGTGTGTGAAGTTAGTGAGCCAAATGGAGTTGTTCTCCCACAAGAACCACTCAGCTGATCCTTCTTCAATATGCCCTTCACCAACATGCAGTGTTTCCTTGATTGAATTAGCTCTCACACCAATATTTGCGTCTAGAGCCTTTGCATTGAGGGCTATCTGAAAACGGCTGTGGCGCTGAAGTTGCCTGAGAATGTGGAGTTGGTGGCATGTGAAACCCGCATGTGGAGCATTCGTTTGTGTGGGATGCTCACCAAGCTTCTTTTCAGTCCTAGGCACTCAAAGGGCACTAAGCATAGAGTGTGAAAACTGAGTTTCCTTGAGAGCTGCTTGGAAGCCTGATGGTGTGTGAAGTTAGTGAGCCAAATGGAGTTGTTCTCCCACAAGAACCACTCGGCTGATCCTTCTTCAATATGCCCTTCACCAACATGCAGTGTTTCCTTGATTGAATTAGCTCTCACACCAATATTTGCGTCTAGAGCCTTTGCATTGAGGGCTATCTGAAAACGGCTGTGGCGCTGAAGTTGCCTGTCAATGTGGAGTTGGTGGCATGTGAAACCCGCATGTGGAGCATTCGTTTGTGTGGGATGCTCTACCAGGTTCATTTCAGTTATAGCCATACAAAGGGCACTAAGCATAGAGTGTGAAAACTGAGTTTCCTTGAGAGCTGCTTGGAAGCCTGATGGTGTGTGAAGTTAGTGAGCCAAATGGAGTTGTTCTCCCACAAGAACCACTCGGCTGATCCTTCTTCAATATGCCCTTCACCAACATGCAGTGTTTCCTTGATTGAAATAGCTTTCACACCAATATTTGCGTCTAGAGCCTTTGCATTGAGGGCTATCTGAAAAAGGCTGTGGCGCTGAAGTTGCCTGTGAATGTGGAGTTGGTGGCATGTGAAACCCGCATGTGGAGCATTCGTTTGTGTGGGATGCTCTACCAGGTTCATTCCTAGATAATGCACTCAAAGGGCACTAAGCATAGAGTGTGAAAACTGAGTTTCCTTGAGAGCTGCTTGGAAGCCTGATGGTGTGTGAAGTTAGTGAGCCAAATGGAGTTGTTCTCCCACAAGAACCACTCGGCTGATCCTTCTTCAATATGCCCTTCACCAACATGCAGTGTTTCCTTGATTGAATTAGCTCTCACACCAATATTTGCGTCTAGAGCCTTTGCATTGAGGGCTATCTGAAAACGGCTGTGGCGCTGAAGTTGCCTGTCAATGTGGAGTTGGTGGCATGTGAAACCCGCATGTGGAGCATTCGTTTGTGTGGGATGCTCTACCAGGTTCATTCCTAGATAATGCACTCAAAGGACACTAAGCATAGAGTGTGAAAACTGAGTTTCCTTGAGAGCTGCTTGGAAGCCTGATGGTGTGTGAAGTTAGTGAGCCAAATGGAGTTGTTCTCCCACAAGAACCACTCGGCTGATCCTTCTTCAATATGCCCTTCACCAACATGCAGTGTTTCCTTGATTGAATTAGCTCTCACACCAATATTTGCGTCTAGAGCCTTTGCATTGAGGGCTATCTGAAAACGGCTGTGGCGCTGAAGTTGCCTGTGAATGTGGAGTTGGTGGCATGTGAAACCCGCATGTGGAGCATTCGTTTGTGTGGGATGCTCACCAAGCTTCTTTTCAGTCCTAGGCACTCAAAGGGCACTAAGCATAGAGTGTGAAAACTGAGTTTCCTTGAGAGCTGCTTGGAAGCCTGATGGTGTGTGAAGTTAGTGAGCCAAATGGAGTTGTTCTCCCACAAGAACCACTCGGCTGATCCTTCTTCAATATGCCCTTCACCAACATGCAGTGTTTCCTTGATTGAATTAGCTCTCACACCAATATTTGCGTCTAGAGCCTTTGCATTGAGGGCTATCTGAAAACGGCTGTGGCGCTGAAGTTGCCTGTGAATGTGGAGTTGGTGGCATGTGAAACCCGCATGTGGAGCATTCGTTTGTGTGGGATGCTCTACCAGGTTCATTCCTAGATAATGCACTCAAAGGGCACTAAGCATAGAGTGTGAAAACTGAGTTTCCTTGAGAGCTGCTTGGAAGCCTGATGGTGTGTGAAGTTAGTGAGCCAAATGGAGTTGTTCTCCCACAAGAACCACTCGGCTGATCCTTCTTCAATATGCCCTTCACCAACATGCAGTGTTTCCTTGATTGAATTAGCTCTCACACCAATATTTGCGTCTAGAGCCTTTGCATTGAGGGCTATCTGAAAACGGCTATGGCGCTGAAGTTGCCTATGAATGTGGAGTTGGTGGCATGTGAAACCCGCATGTGGAGCATTCGTTTGTGTGGGATGCTCACCAAGCTTCTTTTCAGTCCTAGGCACGCAAAGGGCACTAAGCATAGAGTGTGAAAACTGAGTTTCCTTGAGAGCTGCTTGGAAGCCTGATGGTGTGTGAAGTTAGTGAGCCAAATGGAGTTGTTCTCCCACAAGAACCACTCGGCTGATCCTTCTTCAATATGCCCTTCACCAACATGCAGTGTTTCCTTGATTGAATTAGCTCTCACACCAATATTTGCGTCTAGAGCCTTTGCATTGAGGGCTATCTGAAAAAGGCTGTGGCGCTGAAGTTGCCTGTGAATGTGGAGTTGGTGGCATGTGAAACCCGCATGTGGAGCATTCGTTTGTGTGGGATGCTCTACCAGGTTCATTTCAGTCCTAGGCACTCAAAGGGCACTAAGCATAGAGTGTGAAAACTGAGTTTCCTTGAGAGCTGCTTGGAAGCCTGATGGTGTGTGAAGTTAGTGAGCCAAATGGAGTTGTTCTCCCACAAGAACCACTCGGCTGATCCTTCTTCAATATGCCCTTCACCAACATGCAGTGTTTCCTTGATTGAATTAGCTCTCACACCAATATTTGCGTCTAGAGCCTTTGCATTGAGGGCTATCTGAAAGTGGCTGTGGCGCTGAAGTTGCCTGTGAATGTGGAGTTGGTGGCATGTGAAACCCGCATGTGGAGCATTCGTTTGTGTGGGATGCTCACCAAGCTTCTTTTCAGTCCTAGGCACTCAAAGGGCACTAAGCATAGAGTGTGAAAACTGAGTTTCCTTGAGAGCTGCTTGGAAGCCTGATGGTGTGTGAAGTTAGTGAGCCAAATGGAGTTGTTCTCCCACAAGAACCACTCGGCTGATCCTTCTTCAATATGCCCTTCACCAACATGCAGTGTTTCCTTGATTGAATTAGCTCTCACACCAATATTTGTGTCTAGAGCCTTTGCATTGAGGGCTATCTGAAAACGGCTGTGGCGCTGAAGTTGCCTGTGAATGTGGAGTTGGTGGCATGTGAAACCCGCATGTGGAGCATTCGTTTGTGTGGGATGCTCTACCAGGTTCATTCCTAGATAATGCACTCAAAGGGCACTAAGCATAGAGTGTGAAAACTGAGTTTCCTTGAGAGCTGCTTGGAAGCCTCATGGTGTGTGAAGTTAGTGAGCCAAATGGAGTTGTTCTCCCACAAGAACCACTCGGCTGATCCTTCTTCAATATGCCCTTCACCAACATGCAGTGTTTCCTTGATTGAATTAGCTCTCACACCAATATTTGCGTCTAGAGCCTTTGCATTGAGGGCTATCTGAAAACGGCTGTGGCGCTGAAGTTGCCTATGAATGTGGAGTTGGTGGCATGTGAAACCCGCATGTGGAGCATTCGTTTGTGTGGGATGCTCACCAAGCTTCTTTTCAGTCCTAGGCACGCAAAGGGCACTAAGCATAGAGTGTGAAAACTGAGTTTCCTTGAGAGCTGCTTGGAAGCCTGATGGTGTGTGAAGTTAGTGAGCCAAATGGAGTTGTTCTCCCACAAGAACCACTCGGCTGATCCTTCTTCAATATGCCCTTCACCAACATGCAGTGTTTCCTTGATTGAATTAGCTCTCACACCAATATTTGCGTCTAGAGCCTTTGCATTGAGGGCTATCTGAAAACGGCTGTGGCGCTGAAGTTGCCTGTGAATGTGGAGTTGGTGGCATGTGAAACCCGCATGTGGAGCATTCGTTTGTGTGGGATGCTCTACCAGGTTCATTCCTAGATAATGCACTCAAAGGGCACTAAGCATAGAGTGTGAAAACTGAGTTTCCTTGAGAGCTGCTTGGAAGCCTGATGGTGTGTGAAGTTAGTGAGCCAAATGGAGTTGTTCTCCCACAAGAACCACTCGGCTGATCCTTCTTCAATATGCCCTTCACCAACATGCAGTGTTTCCTTGATTGAATTAGCTCTCACACCAATATTTGCGTCTAGAGCCTTTGCATTGAGGGCTATCTGAAAACGGCTGTGGCGCTGAAGTTGCCTGTGAATGTGGAGTTGGTGGCATGTGAAACCCGCATGTGGAGCATTCGTTTGTGTGGGATGCTCTACCAGGTTCATTTCAGTCCTAGCCATACAAAGGGCACTAAGCATAGAGTGTGAAAACTGAGTTTCCTTGAGAGCTGCTTGGAAGCCTGATGGTGTGTGAAGTTAGTGAGCCAAATGGAGTTGTTCTCCCACAAGAACCACTAGGCTGATCCTTCTTCAATATGCCCTTCACCAACATGCAGTGTTTCCTTGATTGAAATAGCTTTCACACCAATATTTGCGTCTAGAGCCTTTGCATTGAGGGCTATCTGAAAACGGCTGTGGCGCTGAAGTTGCCTGTGAATGTGGAGTTGGTGGCATGTGAAACCCGCATGTGGAGCATTTGTTTGTGTGGGATGCTCTACCAGGTTCATTTCAGTCCTAGCCATACAAAGGGCACTAAGCATAGAGTGTGAAAACTGAGTTTCCTTGAGAGCTGCTTGGAAGCCTGATGGTGTGTGAAGTTAGTGAGCCAAATGGAGTTGTTCTCCCACAAGAACCACTCGGCTGATCCTTCTTCAATATGCCCTTCACCAACATGCAGTGTTTCCTTGATTGAATTAGCTCTCACACCAATATTTGCGTCTAGAGCCTTTGCATTGAGGGCTATCTGAAAACGGCTGTGGCGCTGAAGTTGCCTGTGAATGTGGAGTTGGTGGCATGTGAAACCCGCATGTGGAGCATTCGTTTGTGTGGGATGCTCTACCAGGTTCATTTCAGTCCTAGCCATACAAAGGGCACTAAGCATAGAGTGTGAAAACTGAGTTTCCTTGAGAGCTGCTTGGAAGCCTGATGGTGTGTGAAGTTAGTGAGCCAAATGGAGTTGTTCTCCCACAAGAACCACTCGGCTGATCCTTCTTCAATATGCCCTTCACCAACATGCAGTGTTTCCTTGATTGAATTAGCTCTCACACCAATATTTGCGTCTAGAGCCTTTGCATTGAGGGCTATCTGAAAACGGCTGTGGCGCTGAAGTTGCCTGTGAATGTGGAGTTGGTGGCATGTGAAACCCGCATGTGGAGCATCCGTTTGTGTGGGATGCTCTACCAGGTTCATTTCCTAGATAATGCACTCAAAGGGCACTAAGCATAGAGTGTGAAAACTGAGTTTCCTTGAGAGCTGCTTGGAAGCCTGATGGTGTGTGAAGTTAGTGAGCCAAATGGAGTTGTTCTCCCACAAGAACCACTCGGCTGATCCTTCTTCAATATGCCCTTCACCAACATGCAGTGTTTCCTTGATTGAATTAGCTCTCACACCAATATTTGCGTCTAGAGCCTTTGCATTGAGGGCTATCTGAAAAAGGCTGTGGCGCTGAAGTTGCCTGTGAATGTGGAGTTGGTGGCATGTGAAACCCGCATGTGGAGCATTCGTTTGTGTGGGATGCTCTACCAGGTTCATTCCTAGATAATGCACTCAAAGGGCACTAAGCATAGAGTGTGAAAACTGAGTTTCCTTGAGAGCTGCTTAGAAGCCTGATGGTGTGTGAAGTTAGTGAGCCAAATGGAGTTGTTCTCCCACAAGAACCACTCGGCTGATCCTTCTTCAATATGCCCTTCACCAACATGCAGTGTTTCCTTGATTGAATTAGCTCTCACACCAATATTTGCGTCTAGAGCCTTTGCATTGAGGGCTATCTGAAAACGGCTGTGGCGCTGAAGTTGCCTGTCAATGTGGAGTTGGTGGCATGTGAAACCCGCATGTGGAGCATTCGTTTGTGTGGGATGCTCTACCAGGTTCATTCCTAGATAATGCACTCAAAGGACACTAAGCATAGAGTGTGAAAACTGAGTTTCCTTGAGAGCTGCTTGGATGCCTGATGGTGTGTGAAGTTAGTGAGCCAAATGGAGTTGTTCTCCCACAAGAACCACTCGGCTGATCCTTCTTCAATATGCCCTTCACCAACATGCAGTGTTTCCTTGATTGAATTAGCTCTCACACCAATATTTGCGTCTAGAGCCTTTGCATTGAGGGCTATCTGAATACGGCTGTGGCGCTGAAGTTGCCTGTCAATGTGGAGTTGGTGGCATGTGAAACCCGCATGTGGAGCATTCGTTTGTGTGGGATGCTCTACCAGGTTCATTCCTAGATAATGCACTCAAAGGGCACTAAACATAGAGCGTGAAACCTGAGTTTCCTTGAGAGCTGCTTGGAAGCCTGATGGTGTGTGAAGTTAGTGAGCCAAATGGAGTTGTTCTCCCACAAGAACCACTCAGCTGATCCTTCTTCAATATGCCCTTCACCAACATGCAGTGTTTCCTTGATTGAATTAGCTCTCACACCAATATTTGCGTCTAGAGCCTTTGCATTGAGGGCTATCTGAAAACGGCTGTGGCGCTGAAGTTGCCTGTGAATGTGGAGTTGGTGGCATGTGAAACCCGCATGTGGAGCATTCGTTTGTGTGGGATGCTCTACCAGGTTCATTTCAGTTATAGATATACAAAGGGCACTAAGCATAGAGTGTGAAAACTGAGTTTCCTTGAGAGCTGCTTGGAAGCCTGATGGTGTGTGAAGTTAGTGAGCCAAATGGAGTTGTTCTCCCACAAGAACCACTCGGCTGATCCTTCTTCAATATGCCCTTCACCAACATGCAGTGTTTCCTTGATTGAATTAGCTCTCACACCAATATTTGCGTCTAGAGCCTTTGCATTGAGGGCTATCTGAAAACGGCTGTGGCGCTGAAGTTGCCTGTGAATGTGGAGTTGGTGGCATGTGAAACCCGCATGTGGAGCATTCGTTTGTGTGGGATGCTCTACCAGGTTCATTTCCTAGATAATGCACTCAAAGGGCACTAAGCATAGAGTGTGAAAACTGAGTTTCCTTGAGAGCTGCTTGGAAGCCTGATGGTGTGTGAAGTTAGTGAGCCAAATGGAGTTGTTCTCCCACAAGAACCACTCGGCTGATCCTTCTTCAATATGCCCTTCACCAACATGCAGTGTTTCCTTGATTGAATTAGCTCTCACACCAATATTTGCGTCTAGAGCCTTTGCATTGAGGGCTATCTGAAAACGGCTGTGGCGCTGAAGTTGCCTGTGAATGTGGAGTTGGTGGCATGTGAAACCCGCATGTGGAGCATTCGTTTGTGTGGGATGCTCTACCAGGTTCATTTCAGTCCTAGCCATACAAAGGGCACTAAGCATAGAGTGTGAAAACTGAGTTTCCTTGAGAGCTGCTTGGAAGCCTGATGGTGTGTGAAGTTAGTGAGCCAAATGGAGTTGTTCTCCCACAAGAACCACTCGGCTGATCCTTCTTCAATATGCCCTTCACCAACATGCAGTGTTTCCTTGATTGAATTAGCTCTCACACCAATATTTGCGTCTGGAGCCTTTGCATTGAGGGCTATCTGAAAACGGCTGTGGCGCTGAAGTTGCCTGTGAATGTGGAGTTGGTGGCATGTGAAACCCGCATGTGGAGCATTCGTTTGTGTGGGATGCTCTACCAGGTTCATTTCCTAGATAATGCACTCAAAGGGCACTAAGCATAGAGTGTGAAAACTGAGTTTCCTTGAGAGCTGCTTGGAAGCCTGATGGTGTTTGAAGTTAGTGAGCCAAATGGAGTTGTTCTCCCACAAGAACCACTCGGCTGATCCTTCTTCAATATGCCCTTCACCAACATGCAGTGTTTCCTTGATTGAATTACCTCTCACACCAATATTTGCGTCTAGAGCCTTTGCATTGAGGGCTATCTGAAAAAGGCTGTGGCGCTGAAGTTGCCTGTGAATGTGGAGTTGGTGGCATGTGAAACCCGCATGTGGAGCATTCGTTTGTGTGGGATGCTCTACCAGGTTCATTCCTAGATAATGCACTCAAAGGGCACTAAGCATAGAGTGTGAAAACTGAGTTTCCTTGAGAGCTGCTTGGAAGCCTGATGGTGTGTGAAGTTAGTGAGCCAAATGGAGTTGTTCTCCCACAAGAACCACTCGGCTGATCCTTCTTCAATATGCCCTTCACCAACATGCAGTGTTTCCTTGATTGAATTAGCTCTCACACCAATATTTGCGTCTAGAGCCTTTGCATTGAGGGCTATCTGAAAAAGGCTGTGGCGCTGAAGTTGCCTGTGAATGTGGAGTTGGTGGCATGTGAAACCCGCATGTGGAGCATTCGTTTGTGTGGGATGCTCTACCAGGTTCATTCCTAGATAATGCACTCAAAGGGCACTAAGCATAGAGTGTGAAAACTGAGTTTCCTTGAGAGCTGCTTGGAAGCCTGATGGTGTGTGAAGTTAGTGAGCCAAATGGAGTTGTTCTCCCACAAGAACCACTCGGCTGATCCTTCTTCAATATGCCCTTCACCAACATGCAGTGTTTCCTTGATTGAATTAGCTCTCACACCAATATTTGCGTCTAGAGCCTTTGCATTGAGGGCTATCTGAAAACGGCTGTGGCGCTGAAGTTGCCTGTCAATGTGGAGTTGGTGGCATGTGAAACCCGCATGTGGAGCATTCGTTTGTGTGGGATGCTCTACCAGGTTCATTCCTAGATAATGCACTCAAAGGACACTAAGCATAGAGTGTGAAAACTGAGTTTCCTTGAGAGCTGCTTGGAAGCCTGATGGTGTGTGAAGTTAGTGAGCCAAATGGAGTTGTTCTCCCACAAGAACCACTGGGCTGATCCTTCTTCAATATGCCCTTCACCAACATGCAGTGTTTCCTTGATTGAATTAGCTCTCACACCAATATTTGCGTCTAGAGCCTTTGCATTGAGGGCTATCTGAAAACGGCTGTGGCGCTGAAGTTGCCTGTGAATGTGGAGTTGGTGGCATGTGAAACCCGCATGTGGAGCATTCGTTTGTGTGGGATGCTCTACCAGGTTCATTCCTAGATAATGCACTCAAAGGGCACTAAATATAGAGCGTGAAACCTGAGTTTCCTTGAGAGCTGCTTGGAAGCCTGATGGTGTGTTAAGTTAGTGATCAAATGGAGTTGTTCACCCACAAGAACCACTCGGCTGATCCTTCTTCAATATGCCCTTCACCAACATGCAGTGTTTCCTTGATTGAATTAGCTCTCACACCAATATTTGCATCTAGAGCCTTTGCATTGAGGGCTATCTGAAAACGGCTGTGGCGCTGAAGTTGCCTGTGAATGTGGAGTTGGTGGCATGTGAAACCCGCATGTGGAGCATTCGTTTGTGTGGGATGCTCTACCAGGTTCATTTCAGTTATAGATATACAAAGGGCACTAAGCATAGAGTGTGAAAACTGAGTTTCCTTGAGAGCTGCTTGGAAGCCTGATGGTGTGTGAAGTTAGTGAGCCAAATGGAGTTGTTCTCCCACAAGAACCACTCGGCTGATCCTTCTTCAATATGCCCTTCACCAACATGCAGTGTTTCCTTGATTGAATTAGCTCTCACACCAATATTTGCGTCTAGAGCCTTTGCATTGAGGGCTATCTGAAAACGGCTGTGGCGCTGAAGTTGCCTGTGAATGTGGAGTTGGTGGCATGTGAAACCCGCATGTGGAGCATTCGTTTGTGTGGGATGCTCTACCAGGTTCATTTCAGTCCTAGCCATACAAAGGGCACTAAGCATAGAGTGTGAAAACTGAGTTTCCTTGAGAGCTGCTTGGAAGCCTGATGGTGTGTGAAGTTAGTGAGCCAAATGGAGTTGTTCTCCCACAAGAACCACTCGGCTGATCCTTCTTCAATATGCCCTTCACCAACATGCAGTGTTTCCTTGATTGAATTAGCTCTCACACCAATATTTGCGTCTGGAGCCTTTGCATTGAGGGCTATCTGAAAACGGCTGTGGCGCTGAAGTTGCCTGTGAATGTGGAGTTGGTGGCATGTGAAACCCGCATGTGGAGCATTCGTTTGTGTGGGATGCTCTACCAGGTTCATTTCCTAGATAATGCACTCAAAGGGCACTAAGCATAGAGTGTGAAAACTGAGTTTCCTTGAGAGCTGCTTGGAAGCCTGATGGTGTTTGAAGTTAGTGAGCCAAATGGAGTTGTTCTCCCACAAGAACCACTCGGCTGATCCTTCTTCAATATGCCCTTCACCAACATGCAGTGTTTCCTTGATTGAATTAGCTCTCACACCAATATTTGCGTCTAGAGCCTTTGCATTGAGGGCTATCTGAAAAAGGCTGTGGCGCTGAAGTTGCCTGTGAATGTGGAGTTGGTGGCATGTGAAACCCGCATGTGGAGCATTCGTTTGTGTGGGATGCTCTACCAGGTTCATTCCTAGATAATGCACTCAAAGGGCACTAAGCATAGAGTGTGAAAACTGAGTTTCCTTGAGAGCTGCTTGGAAGCCTGATGGTGTGTGAAGTTAGTGAGCCAAATGGAGTTGTTCTCCCACAAGAACCACTCGGCTGATCCTTCTTCAATATGCCCTTCACCAACATGCAGTGTTTCCTTGATTGAATTAGCTCTCACACCAATATTTGCGTCTAGAGCCTTTGCATTGAGGGCTATCTGAAAAAGGCTGTGGCGCTGAAGTTGCCTGTGAATGTGGAGTTGGTGGCATGTGAAACCCGCATGTGGAGCATTCGTTTGTGTGGGATGCTCTACCAGGTTCATTCCTAGATAATGCACTCAAAGGGCACTAAGCATAGAGTGTGAAAACTGAGTTTCCTTGAGAGCTGCTTGGAAGCCTGATGGTGTGTGAAGTTAGTGAGCCAAATGGAGTTGTTCTCCCACAAGAACCACTCGGCTGATCCTTCTTCAATATGCCCTTCACCAACATGCAGTGTTTCCTTGATTGAATTAGCTCTCACACCAATATTTGCGTCTAGAGCCTTTGCATTGAGGGCTATCTGAAAACGGCTGTGGCGCTGAAGTTGCCTGTCAATGTGGAGTTGGTGGCATGTGAAACCCGCATGTGGAGCATTCGTTTGTGTGGGATGCTCTACCAGGTTCATTCCTAGATAATGCACTCAAAGGACACTAAGCATAGAGTGTGAAAACTGAGTTTCCTTGAGAGCTGCTTGGAAGCCTGATGGTGTGTGAAGTTAGTGAGCCAAATGGAGTTGTTCTCCCACAAGAACCACTGGGCTGATCCTTCTTCAATATGCCCTTCACCAACATGCAGTGTTTCCTTGATTGAATTAGCTCTCACACCAATATTTGCGTCTAGAGCCTTTGCATTGAGGGCTATCTGAAAACGGCTGTGGCGCTGAAGTTGCCTGTGAATGTGGAGTTGGTGGCATGTGAAACCCGCATGTGGAGCATTCGTTTGTGTGGGATGCTCTACCAGGTTCATTCCTAGATAATGCACTCAAAGGGCACTAAACATAGAGCGTGAAACCTGAGTTTCCTTGAGAGCTGCTTGGAAGCCTGATGGTGTGTTAAGTTAGTGATCAAATGGAGTTGTTCTCCCACAAGAACCACTCGGCTGATCCTTCTTCAATATGCCCTTCACCAACATGCAGTGTTTCCTTGATTGAATTAGCTCTCACACCAATATTTGCATCTAGAGCCTTTGCATTGAGGGCTATCTGAAAACGGCTGTGGCGCTGAAGTTGCCTGTGAATGTGGAGTTGGTGGCATGTGAAACCCGCATGTGGAGCATTCGTTTGTGTGGGATGCTCTACCAGGTTCATTTCAGTTATAGATATACAAAGGGCACTAAGCATAGAGTGTGAAAACTGAGTTTCCTTGAGAGCTGCTTGGAAGCCTGATGGTGTGTGAAGTTAGTGAGCCAAATGGAGTTGTTCTCCCACAAGAACCACTCGGCTGATCCTTCTTCAATATGCCCTTCACCAACATGCAGTGTTTCCTTGATTGAATTAGCTCTCACACCAATATTTGCGTCTAGAGCCTTTGCATTGAGGGCTATCTGAAAACGGCTGTGGCGCTGAAGTTGCCTGTGAATGTGGAGTTGGTGGCATGTGAAACCCGCATGTGGAGCATTCGTTTGTGTGGGATGCTCTACCAGGTTCATTCCTAGATAATGCACTCAAAGGGCACTAAGCATAGAGTGTGAAAACTGAGTTTCCTTGAGAGCTGCTTGGAAGCCTGATGGTGTGTGAAGTTAGTGAGCCAAATGGAGTTGTTCTCCCACAAGAACCACTCGGCTGATCCTTCTTCAATATGCCCTTCACCAACATGCAGTGTTTCCTTGATTGAATTAGCTCTCACACCAATAGTTGCGTCTAGAGCCTTTGCATTGAGGGCTATCTGAAAACAGCTGTGGCGCTGAAGTTGCCTGTGAATGTGGAGTTGGTGGCATGTGAAACCCGCATGTGGAGCATTCGTTTGTGTGGGATGCTCTACCAGGTTCATTCCTAGATAATGCACTCAAAGGGCACTAAGCATAGAGTGTGAAAACTGAGTTTCCTTGAGAGCTGCTTGGAAGCCTGATGGTGTGTGAAGTTAGTGAGCCAAATGGAGTTGTTCTCCCACAAGAACCACTCGGCTGATCCTTCTTCAATATGCCCTTCACCAACATGCAGTGTTTCCTTGATTGAATTAGCTCTCACACCAATATTTGCGTCTAGAGCCTTTGCATTGAGGGCTATCTGAAAACGGCTGTGGCGCTGAAGTTGCCTGTGAATGTGGAGTTGGTGGCATGTGAAACCCGCATGTGGAGCATTCGTTTATGTGGGATGCTGACCAAGCTTCTTTTCAGTCCTAGGCACTCAAAGGGCACTAAGCATAGAGTGTGAAAACTGAGTTTCCTTGAGAGCTGCTTGGAAGCCTGATGGTGTGTGAAGTTAGTGAGCCAAATGGAGTTGTTCTCCCACAAGAACCACTCGGCTGATCCTTCTTCAATATGCCCTTCACCAACATGCAGTGTTTCCTTGATTGAATTAGCTCTCACACCAATATTTGTGTCTAGAGCCTTTGCTTTGAGGGCTACCTGAAAACGGCTGTGGCGCTGAAGTTGCCTGTGAATGTGGAGTTGGTGGCATGTGAAACCCGCATGTGGAGCATTCGTTTGTGTGGGATGCTCTACCAGGTTCATTCCTAGATAATGCACTCGAAGGGCACTAAGCATAGAGTGTGAAAACTGAGTTTCCTTGAGAGCTGCTTGGAAGCCTGATGGTGTGTGAAGTTAGTGAGCCAAATGGAGTTGTTCTCCCACAAGAACCACTCGGCTGATCCTTCTTCAATATGCCCTTCACCAACATGCAGTGTTTCCTTGATTGAATTAGCTCTCACACCAATATTTGCGTCTAGAGCCTTTGCATTGAGGGCTATCTGAAAACGGCTGTGGCGCTGAAGTTGCCTGTGAATGTGGAGTTGGTGGCATGTGAAACCCGCATGTGGAGCATTCGTTTGTGTGGGATGCTCTACCAGGTTCATTTCCTAGATAATGCACTCAAAGGGCACTAAGCATAGAGTGTGAAAACTGAGTTTCCTTGAGAGCTGCTTGGAAGCCTGATGGTGTGTGAAGTTAGTGAGCCAAATGGAGTTGTTCTCCCACAAGAACCACTCGGCTGATCCTTCTTCAATATGCCCTTCACCAACATGCAGTGTTTCCTTGATTGAATTAGCTCTCACACCAATATTTGCGTCTAGAGCCTTTGCATTGAGGGCTATCTGAAAAAAGCTGTGGCGCTGAAGTTGCCTGTGAATGTGGAGTTGGTGGCATGTGAAACCCGCATGTGGAGCATTCGTTTGTGTGGGATGCTCTACCAGGTTCATTCCTAGATAATGCACTCAAAGGGCACTAAGCATAGAGTGTGAAAACTGAGTTTCCTTGAGAGCTGCTTGGAAGCCTGATGGTGTGTGAAGTTAGTGAGCCAAATGGAGTTGTTCTCCCACAAGAACCACTCGGCTGATCCTTCTTCAATATGCCCTTCACCAACATGCAGTGTTTCCTTGATTGAATTAGCTCTCACACCAATATTTGCGTCTAGAGCCTTTGCATTGAGGGCTATCTGAAAACGGCTGTGGCGCTGAAGTTGCCTGTCAATGTGGAGTTGGTGGCATGTGAAACCCGCATGTGGAGCATTCGTTTGTGTGGGATGCTCTACCAGGTTCATTCCTAGATAATGCACTCAAAGGACACTAAGCATAGAGTGTGAAAACTGAGTTTCCTTGAGAGCTGCTTGGAAGCCTGATGGTGTGTGAAGTTAGTGAGCCAAATGGAGTTGTTCTCCCACAAGAACCACTCGGCTGATCCTTCTTCAATATGCCCTTCACCAACATGCAGTGTTTCCTTGATTGAATTAGCTCTCACACCAATATTTGCGTCTAGAGCCTTTGCATTGAGGGCTATCTGAAAACGGCTGTGGCGCTGAAGTTGCCTGTGAATGTGGAGTTGGTGGCATGTGAAACCCGCATGTGGAGCATTCGTTTGTGTGGGATGCTCTACCAGGTTCATTCCTAGATAATGCACTCAAAGGGCACTAAACATAGAGCGTGAAACCTGAGTTTCCTTGAGAGCTGCTTGGAAGCCTGATGGTGTGTGAAGTTAGTGAGCCAAATGGAGTTGTTCTCCCACAAGAACCACTCAGCTGATCCTTCTTCAATATGCCCTTCACCAACATGCAGTGTTTCCTTGATTGAATTAGCTCTCACACCAATATTTGCATCTAGAGCCTTTGCATTGAGGGCTATCTGAAAACGGCTGTGGCGCTGAAGTTGCCTGTGAATGTGGAGTTGGTGGCATGTGAAACCCGCATGTGGAGCATTCGTTTGTGTGGGATGCTCTACCAGGTTCATTTCAGTTATAGATATACAAAGGGCACTAAGCATAGAGTGTGAAAACTGAGTTTCCTTGAGAGCTGCTTGGAAGCCTGATGGTGTGTGAAGTTAGTGAGCCAAATGGAGTTGTTCTCCCACAAGAACCACTCGGCTGATCCTTCTTCAATATGCCCTTCACCAACATGCAGTGTTTCCTTGATTGAATTAGCTCTCACACCAATATTTGCGTCTAGAGCCTTTGCATTGAGGGCTATCTGAAAACGGCTGTGGCGCTGAAGTTGCCTGTGAATGTGGAGTTGGTGGCATGTGAAACCCGCATGTGGAGCATTCGTTTGTGTGGGATGCTCTACCAGGTTCATTCCTAGATAATGCACTCAAAGGGCACTAAGCATAGAGTGTGAAAACTGAGTTTCCTTGAGAGCTGCTTGGAAGCCTGATGGTGTGTGAAGTTAGTGAGCCAAATGGAGTTGTTCTCCCACAAGAACCACTCGGCTGATCCTTCTTCAATATGCCCTTCACCAACATGCAGTGTTTCCTTGATTGAATTAGCTCTCACACCAATAGTTGCGTCTAGAGCCTTTGCATTGAGGGCTATCTGAAAACAGCTGTGGCGCTGAAGTTGCCTGTGAATGTGGAGTTGGTGGCATGTGAAACCCGCATGTGGAGCATTCGTTTGTGTGGGATGCTCTACCAGGTT
Source organism: Ochotona princeps (assembly GCF_030435755.1). Lineage (NCBI taxonomy): Eukaryota > Metazoa > Chordata > Mammalia > Lagomorpha > Ochotonidae > Ochotona > Ochotona princeps. The sequence continues at coordinate 59,461 of NW_026699759.1, read as the reverse complement.
CATTCCTAGATAATGCACTCAAAGGGCACTAAGCATAGAGTGTGAAAACTGAGTTTCCTTGAGAGCTGCTTGGAAGCCTGATGGTGTGTGAAGTTAGTGAGCCAAATGGAGTTGTTCTCCCACAAGAACCACTCGGCTGATCCTTCTTCAATATGCCCTTCACCAACATGCAGTGTTTCCTTGATTGAATTAGCTCTCACACCAATATTTGCGTCTAGAGCCTTTGCATTGAGGGCTATCTGAAAACGGCTGTGGCGCTGAAGTTGCCTGTGAATGTGGAGTTGGTGGCATGTGAAACCCGCATGTGGAGCATTCGTTTATGTGGGATGCTCACCAAGCTTCTTTTCAGTCCTAGGCACTCAAAGGGCACTAAGCATAGAGTGTGAAAACTGAGTTTCCTTGAGAGCTGCTTGGAAGCCTGATGGTGTGTGAAGTTAGTGAGCCAAATGGAGTTGTTCTCCCACAAGAACCACTCGGCTGATCCTTCTTCAATATGCCCTTCACCAACATGCAGTGTTTCCTTGATTGAATTAGCTCTCACACCAATATTTGTGTCTAGAGCCTTTGCATTGAGGGCTACCTGAAAACGGCTGTGGCGCTGAAGTTGCCTGTGAATGTGGAGTTGGTGGCATGTGAAACCCGCATGTGGAGCATTCGTTTGTGTGGGATGCTCTACCAGGTTCATTCCTAGATAATGCACTCAAAGGGCACTAAGCATAGAGTGTGAAAACTGAGTTTCCTTGAGAGCTGCTTGGAAGCCTGATGGTGTGTGAAGTTAGTGAGCCAAATGGAGTTGTTCTCCCACAAGAACCACTCGGCTGATCCTTCTTCAATATGCCCTTCACCAACATGCAGTGTTTCCTTGATTGAATTAGCTCTCACACCAATATTTGCGTCTAGAGCCTTTGCATTGAGGGCTATCTGAAAACGGCTGTGGCGCTGAAGTTGCCTGTGAATGTGGAGTTGGTGGCATGTGAAACCCGCATGTGGAGCATTCGTTTGTGTGGGATGCTCTACCAGGTTCATTCCTAGATAATGCACTCAAAGGGCACTAAGCATAGAGTGTGAAAACTGAGTTTCCTTGAGAGCTGCTTGGAAGCCTGATGGTGTGTGAAGTTAGTGAGCCAAATGGAGTTGTTCTCCCACAAGAACCACTCGGCTGATCCTTCTTCAATATGCCCTTCACCAACATGCAGTGTTTCCTTGATTGAATTAGCTCTCACACCAATATTTGCGTCTAGAGCCTTTGCATTGAGGGCTATCTGAAAACGGCTGTGGCGCTGAAGTTGCCTGTGAATGTGGAGTTGGTGGCATGTGAAACCCGCATGTGGAGCATTCGTTTATGTGGGATGCTCACCAAGCTTCTTTTCAGTCCTAGGCACTCAAAGGGCACTAAGCATAGAGTGTGAAAACTGAGTTTCCTTGAGAGCTGCTTGGAAGCCTAATGGTGTGTGAAGTTAGTGAGCCAAATGGAGTTGTTCTCCCACAAGAACCACTCGGCTGATCCTTCTTCAATATGCCCTTCACCAACATGCAGTGTTTCCTTGATTGAATTAGCTCTCACACCAATATTTGTGTCTAGAGCCTTTGCATTGAGGGCTACCTGAAAACGGCTGTGGCGCTGAAGTTGCCTGTGAATGTGGAGTTGGTGGCATGTGAAACCCGCATGTGGAGCATTCGTTTGTGTGGGATGCTCTACCAGGTTCATTCCTAGATAATGCACTCAAAGGGCACTAAGCATAGAGTGTGAAAACTGAGTTTCCTTGAGAGCTGCTTGGAAGCCTGATGGTGTGTGAAGTTAGTGAGCCAAATGGAGTTGTTCTCCCACAAGAACCACTCGGCTGATCCTTCTTCAATATGCCCTTCACCAACATGCAGTGTTTCCTTGATTGAATTAGCTCTCACACCAATATTTGCGTCTAGAGCCTTTGCATTGAGGGCTATCTGAAAACGGCTGTGGCGCTGAAGTTGCCTGTGAATGTGGAGTTGGTGGCATGTGAAACCCGCATGTGGAGCATTCGTTTGTGTGGGATGCTCTACCAGGTTCATTTCCTAGATAATGCACTCAAAGGGCACTAAGCATAGAGTGTGAAAACTGAGTTTCCTTGAGAGCTGCTTGGAAGCCTGATGGTGTGTGAAGTTAGTGAGCCAAATGGAGTTGTTCTCCCACAAGAACCACTCGGCTGATCCTTCTTCAATATGCCCTTCACCAACATGCAGTGTTTCCTTGATTGAATTAGCTCTCACACCAATATTTGCGTCTAGAGCCTTTGCATTGAGGGCTATCTGAAAACGGCTGTGGCGCTGAAGTTGCCTGTGAATGTGGAGTTGGTGGCATGTGAAACCCGCATGTGGAGCATTCGTTTGTGTGGGATGCTCTACCAGGTTCATTCCTAGATAATGCACTCAAAGGGCACTAAGCATAGAGTGTGAAAACTGAGTTTCCTTGAGAGCTGCTTGGAAGCCTGATGGTGTGTGAAGTTAGTGAGCCAAATGGAGTTGTTCTCCCACAAGAACCACTCGGCTGATCCTTCTTCAATATGCCCTTCACCAACATGCAGTGTTTCCTTGATTGAATTAGCTCTCACACCAATATTTGCGTCTAGAGCCTTTGCATTGAGGGCTATCTGAAAACGGCTGTGGCGCTGAAGTTGCCTGTGAATGTGGAGTTGGTGGCATGTGAAACCCGCATGTGGAGCATTCGTTTGTGTGGGATGCTCTACCAGGTTCATTCCTAGATAATGCACTCAAAGGGCACTAAGCATAGAGTGTGAAAACTGAGTTTCCTTGAGAGCTGCTTGGAAGCCTGATGGTGTGTGAAGTTAGTGAGCCAAATGGAGTTGTTCTCCCACAAGAACCACTCGGCTGATCCTTCTTCAATATGCCCTTCACCAACATGCAGTGTTTCCTTGATTGAATTAGCTCTCACACCAATATTTGCGTCTAGAGCCTTTGCATTGAGGGCTATCTGAAAACGGCTGTGGCGCTGAAGTTGCCTGTCAATGTGGAGTTGGTGGCATGTGAAACCCGCATGTGGAGCATTCGTTTATGTGGGATGCTCACCAAGCTTCTTTTCAGTCCTAGGCACTCAAAGGGCACTAAGCATAGAGTGTGAAAACTGAGTTTCCTTGAGAGCTGCTTGGAAGCCTGATGGTGTGTGAAGTTAGTGAGCCAAATGGAGTTGTTCTCCCACAAGAACCACTCGGCTGATCCTTCTTCAATATGCCCTTCACCAACATGCAGTGTTTCCTTGATTGAATTAGCTCTCACACCAATATTTGTGTCTAGAGCCTTTGCATTGAGGGCTACCTGAAAACGGCTGTGGCGCTGAAGTTGCCTGTGAATGTGGAGTTGGTGGCATGTGAAACCCGCATGTGGAGCATTCGTTTGTGTGGGATGCTCTACCAGGTTCATTCCTAGATAATGCACTCAAAGGGCACTAAGCATAGAGTGTGAAAACTGAGTTTCCTTGAGAGCTGCTTGGAAGCCTGATGGAGTGTGAAGTTAGTGAGCCAAATGGAGTTGTTCTCCCACAAGAACCACTCGGCTGATCCTTCTTCAATATGCCCTTCACCAACATGCAGTGTTTCCTTGATTGAATTAGCTCTCACACCAATATTTGCGTCTAGAGCCTTTGCATTGAGGGCTATCTGAAAACGGCTGTGGCGCTGAAGTTGCCTGTCAATGTGGAGTTGGTGGCATGTGAAACCCGCATGTGGAGCATTCGTTTGTGTGGGATGCTCTACCAGGTTCATTTCCTAGATAATGCACTCAAAGGGCACTAAGCATAGAGTGTGAAAACTGAGTTTCCTTGAGAGCTGCTTGGAAGCCTGATGGTGTGTGAAGTTAGTGAGCCAAATGGAGTTGTTCTCCCACAAGAACCACTCGGCTGATCCTTCTTCAATATGCCCTTCACCAACATGCAGTGTTTCCTTGATTGAATTAGCTCTCACACCAATATTTGCGTCTAGAGCCTTTGCATTGAGGGCTATCTGAAAAAGGCTGTGGCGCTGAAGTTGCCTGTGAATGTGGAGTTGGTGGCATGTGAAACCCGCATGTGGAGCATTCGTTTGTGTGGGATGCTCTACCAGGTTCATTCCTAGATAATGCACTCAAAGGGCACTAAGCATAGAGTGTGAAAACTGAGTTTCCTTGAGAGCTGCTTGGAAGCCTGATGGTGTGTGAAGTTAGTGAGCCAAATGGAGTTGTTCTCCCACAAGAACCACTCGGCTGATCCTTCTTCAATATGCCCTTCACCAACATGCAGTGTTTCCTTGATTGAATTAGCTCTCACACCAATATTTGCGTCTAGAGCCTTTGCATTGAGGGCTATCTGAAAACGGCTGTGGCGCTGAAGTTGCCTGTGAATGTGGAGTTGGTGGCATGTGAAACCCGCATGTGGAGCATTCGTTTGTGTGGGATGCTCTACCAGGTTCATTCCTAGATAATGCACTCAAAGGACACTAAGCATAGAGTGTGAAAACTGAGTTTCCTTGAGAGCTGCTTGGAAGCCTGATGGTGTGTGAAGTTAGTGAGCCAAATGGAGTTGTTCTCCCACAAGAACCACTCGGCTGATCCTTCTTCAATATGCCCTTCACCAACATGCAGTGTTTCCTTGATTGAATTAGCTCTCACACCAATATTTGCGTCTAGAGCCTTTGCATTGAGGGCTATCTGAAAACGGCTGTGGCGCTGAAGTTGCCTGTCAATGTGGAGTTGGTGGCATGTGAAACCCGCATGTGGAGCATTCGTTTGTGTGGGATGCTCTACCAGGTTCATTCCTAGATAATGCACTCAAAGGGCACTAAACATAGAGCGTGAAACCTGAGTTTCCTTGAGAGCTGCTTGGAAGCCTGATGGTGTGTGAAGTTAGTGAGCCAAATGGAGTTGTTCTCCCACAAGAACCACTCAGCTGATCCTTCTTCAATATGCCCTTCACCAACATGCAGTGTTTCCTTGATTGAATTAGCTCTCACACCAATATTTGCATCTAGAGCCTTTGCATTGAGGGCTATCTGAAAACGGCTGTGGCGCTGAAGTTGCCTGTGAATGTGGAGTTGGTGGCATGTGAAACCCGCATGTGGAGCATTCGATTGTGTGGGATGCTCTACCAGGTTCATTTCAGTTATAGATATACAAAGGGCACTAAGCATAGAGTGTGAAAACTGAGTTTCCTTGAGAGCTGCTTGGAAGCCTGATGGTGTGTGAAGTTAGTGAGCCAAATGGAGTTGTTCTCCCACAAGAACCACTCGGCTGATCCTTCTTCAATATGCCCTTCACCAACATGCAGTGTTTCCTTGATTGAATTAGCTCTCACACCAATATTTGCGTCTAGAGCCTTTGCATTGAGGGCTATCTGAAAACGGCTGTGGCGCTGAAGTTGCCTGTGAATGTGGAGTTGGTGGCATGTGAAACCCGCATGTGGAGCATTCGTTTGTGTGGGATGCTCTACCAGGTTCATTCCTAGATAATGCACTCAAAGGGCACTAAGCATAGAGTGTGAAAACTGAGTTTCCTTGAGAGCTGCTTGGAAGCCTGATGGTGTGTGAAGTTAGTGAGCCAAATGGAGTTGTTCTCCCACAAGAACCACTCGGCTGATCCTTCTTCAATATGCCCTTCACCAGCATGCAGTGTTTCCTTGATTGAATTAGCTCTCACACCAATAGTTGCGTCTAGAGCCTTTGCATTGAGGGCTATCTGAAAACAGCTGTGGCGCTGAAGTTGCCTGTGAATGTGGAGTTGGTGGCATGTGAAACCCGCATGTGGAGCATTCGTTTGTGTGGGATGCTCTACCAGGTTCATTCCTAGATAATGCACTCAAAGAGCACTAAGCATAGAGTGTGAAAACTGAGTTTCCTTGAGAGCTGCTTGGAAGCCTGATGGTGTGTGAAGTTAGTGAGCCAAATGGAGTTGTTCTCCCACAAGAACCACTCGGCTGATCCTTCTTCAATATGCCCTTCACCAACATGCAGTGTTTCCTTGATTGAATTAGCTCTCACACCAATATTTGCGTCTAGAGCCTTTGCATTGAGGGCTATCTGAAAACGGCTGTGGCGCTGAAGTTGCCTGTGAATGTGGAGTTGGTGGCATGTGAAACCCGCATGTGGAGCATTCGTTTGTGTGGGATGCTCTACCAGGTTCATTCCTAGATAATGCACTCAAAGGACACTAAGCATAGAGTGTGAAAACTGAGTTTCCTTGAGAGCTGCTTGGAAGCCTGATGGTGTGTGAAGTTAGTGAGCCAAATGGAGTTGTTCTCCCACAAGAACCACTCGGCTGATCCTTCTTCAATATGCCCTTCACCAACATGCAGTGTTTCCTTGATTGAATTAGCTCTCACACCAATATTTGCGTCTAGAGCCTTTGCATTGAGGGCTATCTGAAAACGGCTGTGGCGCTGAAGTTGCCTGTCAATGTGGAGTTGGTGGCATGTGAAACCCGCATGTGGAGCATTCGTTTGTGTGGGATGCTCTACCAGGTTCATTCCTAGATAATGCACTCAAAGGGCACTAAACATAGAGCGTGAAACCTGAGTTTCCTTGAGAGCTGCTTGGAAGCCTGATGGTGTGTGAAGTTAGTGAGCCAAATGGAGTTGTTCTCCCACAAGAACCACTCAGCTGATCCTTCTTCAATATGCCCTTCACCAACATGCAGTGTTTCCTTGATTGAATTAGCTCTCACACCAATATTTGCATCTAGAGCCTTTGCATTGAGGGCTATCTGAAAACGGCTGTGGCGCTGAAGTTGCCTGTGAATGTGGAGTTGGTGGCATGTGAAACCCGCATGTGGAGCATTCGTTTGTGTGGGATGCTCTACCAGGTTCATTTCAGTTATAGATATACAAAGGGCACTAAGCATAGAGTGTGAAAACTGAGTTTCCTTGAGAGCTGCTTGGAAGCCTGATGGTGTGTGAAGTTAGTGAGCCAAATGGAGTTGTTCTCCCACAAGAACCACTCGGCTGATCCTTCTTCAATATGCCCTTCACCAACATGCAGTGTTTCCTTGATTGAATTAGCTCTCACACCAATATTTGCGTCTAGAGCCTTTGCATTGAGGGCTATCTGAAAACGGCTGTGGCGCTGAAGTTGCCTGTGAATGTGGAGTTGGTGGCATGTGAAACCCGCATGTGGAGCATTCGTTTGTGTGGGATGCTCTACCAGGTTCATTCCTAGATAATGCACTCAAAGGGCACTAAGCATAGAGTGTGAAAACTGAGTTTCCTTGAGAGCTGCTTGGAAGCCTGATGGTGTGTGAAGTTAGTGAGCCAAATGGAGTTGTTCTCCCACAAGAACCACTCGGCTGATCCTTCTTCAATATGCCCTTCACCAGCATGCAGTGTTTCCTTGATTGAATTAGCTCTCACACCAATAGTTGCGTCTAGAGCCTTTGCATTGAGGGCTATCTGAAAACAGCTGTGGCGCTGAAGTTGCCTGTGAATGTGGAGTTGGTGGCATGTGAAACCCGCATGTGGAGCATTCGTTTGTGTGGGATGCTCTACCAGGTTCATTCCTAGATAATGCACTCAAAGGGCACTAAGCATAGAGTGTGAAAACTGAGTTTCCTTGAGAGCTGCTTGGAAGCCTGATGGTGTGTGAAGTTAGTGAGCCAAATGGAGTTGTTCTCCCACAAGAACCACTCGGCTGATCCTTCTTCAATATGCCCTTCACCAACATGCAGTGTTTCCTTGATTGAATTAGCTCTCACACCAATATTTGCGTCTAGAGCCTTTGCATTGAGGGCTATCTGAAAACGGCTGTGGCGCTGAAGTTGCCTGTGAATGTGGAGTTGGTGGCATGTGAAACCCGCATGTGGAGCATTCGTTTATGTGGGATGCTCACCAAGCTTCTTTTCAGTCCTAGGCACTCAAAGGGCACTAAGCATAGAGTGTGAAAACTGAGTTTCTTTGAGAGCTGCTTGGAAGCCTGATGGTGTGTGAAGTTAGTGAGCCAAATGGAGTTGTTCTCCCACAAGAACCACTCGGCTGATCCTTCTTCAATATGCCCTTCACCAACATGCAGTGTTTCCTTGATTGAATTAGCTCTCACACCAATATTTGTGTCTAGAGCCTTTGCATTGAGGGCTACCTGAAAACGGCTGTGGCGCTGAAGTTGCCTGTGAATGTGGAGTTGGTGGCATGTGAAACCCGCATGTGGAGCATTCGTTTGTGTGGGATGCTCTACCAGGTTCATTCCTAGATAATGCACTCAAAGGGCACTAAGCATAGAGTGTGAAAACTGAGTTTCCTTGAGAGCTGCTTGGAAGCCTGATGGTGTGTGAAGTTAGTGAGCCAAATGGAGTTGTTCTCCCACAAGAACCACTCGGCTGATCCTTCTTCAATATGCCCTTCACCAACATGCAGTGTTTCCTTGATTGAATTAGCTCTCACACCAATATTTGCGTCTAGAGCCTTTGCATTGAGGGCTATCTGAAAACGGCTGTGGCGCTGAAGTTGCCTGTCAATGTGGAGTTGGTGGCATGTGAAACCCGCATGTGGAGCATTCGTTTGTGTGGGATGCTCTACCAGGTTCATTCCTAGATAATGCACTCAAAGGGCACTAAGCATAGAGTGTGAAAACTGAGTTTCCTTGAGAGCTGCTTGGAAGCCTGATGGTGTGTGAAGTTAGTGAGCCAAATGGAGTTGTTCTCCCACAAGAACCACTCGGCTGATCCTTCTTCAATATGCCCTTCACCAACATGCAGTGTTTCCTTGATTGAATTAGCTCTCACAACAATATTTGCGTCTAGAGCCTTTGCATTGAGGGCTATCTGAAAACGGCTGTGGCGCTGAAGTTGCCTGTGAATGTGGAGTTGGTGGCATGTGAAACCCGCATGTGGAGCATTCGTTTGTGTGGGATGCTCTACCAGGTTCATTTCAGTCCTAGCCATACAAAGGGCACTAAGCATAGAGTGTGAAAACTGAGTTTCCTTGAGAGCTGCTTGGAAGCCTGATGGTGTGTGAAGTTAGTGAGCCAAATGGAGTTGTTCTCCCACAAGAACCACTCGGCTGATCCTTCTTCAATATGCCCTTCACCAACATGCAGTGTTTCCTTGATTGAATTAGCTCTCACACCAATATTTGCGTCTAGAGCCTTTGCATTGAGGGCTATCTGAAAACGGCTGTGGCGCTGAAGTTGCCTGTGAATGTGGAGTTGGTGGCATGTGAAACCCGCATGTGGAGCATTCGTTTGTGTGGGATGCTCTACCAGGTTCATTTCAGTCCTAGCCATACAAAGGGCACTAAGCATAGAGTGTGAAAACTGAGTTTCCTTGAGAGCTGCTTGGAAGCCTGATGGTGTGTGAAGTTAGTGAGCCAAATGGAGTTGTTCTCCCACAAGAACCACTCGGCTGATCCTTCTTCAATATGCCCTTCACCAACATGCAGTGTTTCCTTGATTGAATTAGCTCTCACAACAATATTTGCGTCTAGAGCCTTTGCATTGAGGGCTATCTGAAAACGGCTGTGGCGCTGAAGTTGCCTGTGAATGTGGAGTTGGTGGCATGTGAAACCCGCATGTGGAGCATTCGTTTGTGTGGGATGCTCTGCCAGGTTCATTTCCTAGATAATGCACTCAAAGGGCACTAAACATAGAGCGTGAAACCTGAGTTTCCTTGAGAGCTGCTTGGAAGCCTGATGGTGTGTGAAGTTAGTGAGCCAAATGGAGTTGTTCTCCCACAAGAACCACTCAGCTGATCCTTCTTCAATATGCCCTTCACCAACATGCAGTGTTTCCTTGATTGAATTAGCTCTCACACCAATATTTGCATCTAGAGCCTTTGCATTGAGGGCTATCTGAAAACGGCTGTGGCGCTGAAGTTGCCTGTGAATGTGGAGTTGGTGGCATGTGAAACCCGCATGTGGAGCATTCGTTTGTGTGGGATGCTCTACCAGGTTCATTTCAGTTATAGCCATACAAAGGGCACTAAGCATAGAGTGTGAAAACTGAGTTTCCTTGAGAGCTGCTTGGAAGCCTGATGGTGTGTGAAGTTAGTGAGCCAAATGGAGTTGTTCTCCCACAAGAACCACTCGGCTGATCCTTCTTCAATATGTCCTTCACCAACATGCAGTGTTTCCTTGATTGAATTAGCTCTCACACCAATAGTTGCGTCTAGAGCCTTTGCATTGAGGGCTATCTGAAAACGGCTGTGGCGCTGAAGTTGCCTGTGAATGTGGAGTTGGTGGCATGTGAAACCCGCATGTGGAGCATTCGTTTGTGTGGGATGCTCTACCAGGTTCATTTCAGTCCTAGCCATACAAAGGGCACTAAGCATAGAGTGTGAAAACTGAGTTTCCTTGAGAGCTGCTTGGAAGCCTGATGGTGTGTGAAGTTAGTGAGCCAAATGGAGTTGTTCTCCCACAAGAACCACTCGGCTGATCCTTCTTCAATATGCCCTTCACCAACATGCAGTGTTTCCTTGATTGAATTAGCTCTCACACCAATAGTTGCGTCTAGAGCCTTTGCATTGAGGGCTATCTGAAAACGGCTGTGGCGCTGAAGTTGCCTGTGAATGTGGAGTTGGTGGCATGTGAAACCCGCATGTGGAGCATTCGTTTGTGTGGGATGCTCTACCAGGTTCATTTCATTCCTAGCCATACAAAGGGCACTAAGCATAGAGTGTGAAAACTGAGTTTCCTTGAGAGCTGCTTGGAAGCCTGATGGTGTGTGAAGTTAGTGAGCCAAATGGAGTTGTTCTCCCACAAGAACCACTCGGCTGATCCTTCTTCAATATGCCCTTCACCAACATGCAGTGTTTCCTTGATTGAATTAGCTCTCACACCAATATTTGCGTCTAGAGCCTTTGCTTTGAGGGCTATCTGAAAACGGCTGTGGCGCTGAAGTTGCCTGTGAATGTGGAGTTGGTGGCATGTGAAACCCGCATGTGGAGCATTCGTTTGTGTGGGATGCTCTACCAGGTTCATTCCTAGATAATGCACTCAAAGGGCACTAAGCATAGAGTGTGAAAACTGAGTTTCCTTGAGAGCTGCTTGGAAGCCTGATGGTGTGTGAAGTTAGTGAGCCAAATGGAGTTGTTCTCCCACAAGAACCACTCGGCTGATCCTTCTTCAATATGCCCTTCACCAACATGCAGTGTTTCCTTGATTGAATTAGCTCTCACACCAATATTTGCGTCTAGAGCCTTTGCATTGAGGGCTATCTGAAAACGGCTGTGGCGCTGAAGTTGGCTGTCAATGTGGAGTTGGTGGCATGTGAAACCCGCATGTGGAGCATTCGTTTGTGTGGGATGCTCTACCAGGTTCATTCCTAGATAATGCACTCAAAGGGCACTAAGCATAGAGTGTGAAAACTGAGTTTCCTTGAGAGCTGCTTGGAAGCCTCATGGTGTGTGAAGTTAGTGAGCCAAATGGAGTTGTTCTCCCACAAGAACCACTCGGCTGATCCTTCTTCAATATGCCCTTCACCAACATGCAGTGTTTCCTTGATTGAATTAGCTCTCACACCAATATTTGCGTCTAGAGCCTTTGCATTGAGGGCTATCTGAAAACGGCTGTGGCGCTGAAGTTGCCTGTGAATGTGGAGTTGGTGGCATGTGAAACCCGCATGTGGAGCATTCGTTTGTGTGGGATGCTCTACCAGGTTCTTTCCTAGATAATGCACTCAAAGGGCACTAAACATAGAGCGTGAAACCTGAGTTTCCTTGAGAGCTGCTTGGAAGCCTGATGGTGTGTGAAGTTAGTGAGCCAAATGGAGTTGTTCTCCCACAAGAACCACTCAGCTGATCCTTCTTCAATATGCCCTTCACCAACATGCAGTGTTTCCTTGATTGAATTAGCTCTCACACCAATATTTGCATCTAGAGCCTTTGCATTGAGGGCTATCTGAAAACGGCTGTGGCGCTGAAGTTGCCTGTGAATGTGGAGTTGGTGGCATGTGAAACCCGCATGTGGAGCATTCGTTTGTGTGGGATGCTCTACCAGGTTCATTTCAGTCCTAGCCATACAAAGGGCACTAAGCATAGAGTGTGAAAACTGAGTTTCCTTGAGAGCTGCTTGGAAGCCTGATGGTGTGTGAAGTTAGTGAGCCAAATGGAGTTGTTCTCCCACAAGAACCACTCGGCTGATCCTTCTTCAATATGCCCTTCACCAACATGCAGTGTTTCCTTGATTGAATTAGCTCTCACACCAATATTTGCGTCTAGAGCCTTTGCATTGAGGGCTATCTGAAAACGGCTGTGGCGCTGAAGTTGCCTGTGAATGTGGAGTTGGTGGCATGTGAAACCCGCATGTGGAGCATTCGTTTGTGTGGGATGCTCTACCAGGTTCATTTCAGTTATAGCCATACAAAGGGCACTAAGCATAGAGTGTGAAAACTGAGTTTCCTTGAGAGCTGCTTGGAAGCCTGATGGTGTGTGAAGTTAGTGAGCCAAATGGAGTTGTTCTCCCACAAGAACCACTCGGCTGATCCTTCTTCAATATGCCCTTCACCAACATGCAGTGTTTCCTTGATTGAATTAGCTCTCACACCAATATTTGCGTCTAGAGCCTTTGCATTGAGGGCTATCTGAAAACGGCTGTGGCGCTGAAGTTGCCTGTGAATGTGGAGTTGGTGGCATGTGAAACCCGCATGTGGAGCATTCGTTTGTGTGGGATGCTCTACCAGGTTCATTTCAGTTATAGATATACAAAGGGCACTAAGCATAGAGTGTGAAAACTGAGTTTCCTTGAGAGCTGCTTGGAAGCCTGATGGTGTGTGAAGTTAGTGAGCCAAATGGAGTTGTTCTCCCACAAGAACCACTCGGCTGATCCTTCTTCAATATGCCCTTCACCAACATGCAGTGTTTCCTTGATTGAATTAGCTCTCACACCAATATTTGCGTCTAGAGCCTTTGCATTGAGGGCTATCTGAAAACGGCTGTGGCGCTGAAGTTGCCTGTGAATGTGGAGTTGGTGGCATGTGAAACCCGCATGTGGAGCATTCGTTTGTGTGGGATGCTCTACCAGGTTCATTCCTAGATAATGCACTCAAAGGGCAGTAAGCATAGAGTGTGAAAACTGAGTTTCCTTGAGAGCTGCTTGGAAGCCTGATGGTGTGTGAAGTTAGTGAGCCAAATGGAGTTGTTCTCCCACAAGAACCACTCGGCTGATCATTCTTCAATATGCCCTTCACCAACATGCAGTGTTTCCTTGATTGAATTAGCTCTCACACCAATATTTGCGTCTAGAGCCTTTGCAGTGAGGGCTATCTGAAAATGACTGTGGCGCTGAAGTTGCCTGTGAATGTGGAGTTGGTGGCATGTGAAACCCGCATGTGGAGCATTCGTTTGTGTGGGATGCTCTACCAGGTTCATTCCTAGATAATGCACTCAAAGGGCACTAAGCATAGAGTGTGAAAACTGAGTTTCCTTGAGAGCTGTTTGGAAGCCTGATGGTGTGTGAAGTTAGTGAGCCAAATGGAGTTGTTCTCCCACAAGAACCACTCGGCTGATCCTTCTTCAATATGCCCTTCACCAACATGCAGTGTTTCCTTGATTGAATTAGCTCTCACACCAATATTTGCGTCTAGAGCCTTTGCATTGAGGGCTATCTGAAAACGGCTGTGGTGCTGAAGTTGCCTGTGAATGTGGAGTTGGTGGCATGTGAAACCCGCATGTGGAGCATTCGTTTCTGTGGGATGCTGACCAAGCTTCATTTCAGTCCTAGGCACACAAAGAGCACTAAGCATAGAGTGTGAAAACTGAGTTTCCTTGAGAGCTGCTTGGAAGCCTCATGGTGTGTGAAGTTAGTGAGCCAAATGGAGTTGTTCTCCCACAAGAACCACTCGGCTGATCCTTCTTCAATGTGCCCTTCACCAACATGCAGTGTTTCCTTGATTGAATTAGCTCTCACACCAATATTTGCGTCTAGAGCCTTTGCATTGAGGGCTATCTGAAAACGGCTGTGGCGCTGAAGTTGCCTTTGAATGTGGAGTTGGTGGCATGTGAAACCCGCATGTGGAGCATTCGTTTGTGTGGGATGCTCTACCAGGTTCTTTCCTAGATAATGCACTCAAAGGGCACTAAACATAGAGCGTGAAACCTGAGTTTCCTTGAGAGCTGCTTGGAAGCCTGATGGTGTGTGAAGTTAGTGAGCCAAATGGAGTTGTTCTCCCACAAGAACCACTCAGCTGATCCTTCTTCAATATGCCCTTCACCAACATGCAGTGTTTCCTTGATTGAATTAGCTCTCACACCAATATTTGCATCTAGAGCCTTTGCATTGAGGGCTATCTGAAAACGGCTGTGGCGTTGAAGTTGCCTGTGAATGTGGAGTTGGTGGCATGTGAAACCCGCATGTGGAGCATTCGTTTGTGTGGGATGCTCTACCAGGTTCATTTCAGTCCTAGCCATACAAAGGGCACTAAGCATAGAGTGTGAAAACTGAGTTTCCTTGAGAGCTGCTTGGAAGCCTGATGGTGTGTGAAGTTAGTGAGCCAAATGGAGTTGTTCTCCCACAAGAACCACTCGGCTGATCCTTCTTCAATATGCCCTTCACCAACATGCAGTGTTTCCTTGATTGAATTAGCTCTCACACCAATATTTGCGTCTAGAGCCTTTGCATTGAGGGCTATCTGAAAACGGCTGTGGCGCTGAAGTTGCCTGTGAATGTGGAGTTGGTGGCATGTGAAACCCGCATGTGGAGCATTCGTTTGTGTGGGATGCTCTACCAGGTTCATTTCAGTTATAGCCATACAAAGGGCACTAAGCATAGAGTGTGAAAACTGAGTTTCCTTGAGAGCTGCTTGGAAGCCTGATGGTGTGTGAAGTTAGTGAGCCAAATGGAGTTGTTCTCCCGCAAGAACCACTCGGCTGATCCTTCTTCAATATGCCCTTCACCAACATGCAGTGTTTCCTTGATTGAATTAGCTCTCACACCAATATTTGCGTCTAGAGCCTTTGCATTGAGGGCTATCTGAAAACGGCTGTGGCGCTGAAGTTGCCTGTGAATGTGGAGTTGGTGGCATGTGAAACCCGCATGTGGAGCATTCGTTTGTGTGGGATGCTCTACCAGGTTCATTTCAGTCCTAGCCATACAAA
The DNA here is from genome assembly GCF_030435755.1 of Ochotona princeps. Lineage (NCBI taxonomy): Eukaryota > Metazoa > Chordata > Mammalia > Lagomorpha > Ochotonidae > Ochotona > Ochotona princeps. The sequence continues at coordinate 44,431 of NW_026699759.1, read as the reverse complement.
GGGCACTAAGCATAGAGTGTGAAAACTGAGTTTCCTTGAGAGCTGCTTGGAAGCCTGATGGTGTGTGAAGTTAGTGAGCCAAATGGAGTTGTTCTCCCACAAGAACCACTCGGCTGATCCTTCTTCAATATGCCCTTCACCAACATGCAGTGTTTCCTTGATTGAATTAGCTCTCACACCAATATTTGCGTCTAGAGCCTTTGCTTTGAGGGCTATCTGAAAATGGCTGTGGCGCTGAAGTTGCCTGTGAATGTGGAGTTGGTGGCATGTGAAACCCGCATGTGGAGCATTCGTTTGTGTGGGATGCTCTACCAGGTTCATTCCTAGATAATGCACTCAAAGGGCAGTAAGCATAGAGTGTGAAAACTGAGTTTCAATGAGAGCTGCTTGGAAGCCTGATGGTGTGTGAAGTTAGTGAGCCAAATGGAGTTGTTCTCCCACAAGAACCACTCGGCTGATCCTTCTTCAATATGCCCTTCACCAACATGCAGTGTTTCCTTGATTGAATTAGCTCTCACACCAATATTTGCGTCTAGAGCCTTTGCATTGAGGGCTATCTGAAAACGGCTGTGGCGCTGAAGTTGCCTGTGAATGTGGAGTTGGTGGCATGTGAAACCCGCATGTGGAGCATTCGTTTGTGTGGGATGCTCTACCAGGTTCATTCCTAGATAATGCACTCAAAGGGCACTAAGCATAGAGTGTGAAAACTGAGTTTCCTTGAGAGCTGCTTGGAAGCCTGATGGTGTGTGAAGTTAGTGAGCCAAATGGAGTTGTTCTCCCACAAGAACCACTCGGCTGATCATTCTTCAATATGCCCTTCACCAACATGCAGTGTTTCCTTGATTGAATTAGCTCTCACACCAATATTTGCGTCTAGAGCCTTTGCAGTGAGGGCTATCTGAAAATGACTGTGGCGCTGAAGTTGCCTGTGAATGTGGAGTTGGTGGCATGTGAAACCCGCATGTGGAGCATTCGTTTGTGTGGGATGTTCTACCAGGTTCATTCCTAGATAATGCACTCAAAGGGCACTAAGCATAGAGTGTGAAAACTGAGTTTCCTTGAGAGCTGTTTGGAAGCCTGATGGTGTGTGAAGTTAGTGAGCCAAATGGAGTTGTTCTCCCACAAGAACCACTCGGCTGATCCTTCTTCAATATGCCCTTCACCAACATGCAGTGTTTCCTTGATTGAATTAGCTCTCACACCAATATTTGCGTCTAGAGCCTTTGCATTGAGGGCTATCTGAAAACGGCTGTGGTGCTGAAGTTGCCTGTGAATGTGGAGTTGGTGGCATGTGAAACCCGCATGTGGAGCATTCGTTTCTGTGGGATGCTGACCAAGCTTCATTTCAGTCCTAGGCACACAAAGAGCACTAAGCATAGAGTGTGAAAACTGAGTTTCCTTGAGAGCTGCTTGGAAGCCTCATGGTGTGTGAAGTTAGTGAGCCAAATGGAGTTGTTCTCCCACAAGAACCACTCGGCTGATCCTTCTTCAATGTGCCCTTCACCAACATGCAGTGTTTCCTTGATTGAATTAGCTCTCACACCAATATTTGCGTCTAGAGCCTTTGCATTGAGGGCTATCTGAAAACGGCTGTGGCGCTGAAGTTGCCTGTGAATGTGGAGTTGGTGGCATGTGAAACCCGCATGTGGAGCATTCGTTTGTGTGGAATGCTCTACCAGGTTCATTCCTAGATAATGCACTCAAAGGGCACTAAGCATAGAGTATGAAAACTGAGTTTCCTTGAGAGCTGCTTGGAAGCCTGATGGTGTGTGAAGTTAGTGAGCCAAATGGAGTTGTTCTCCCACAAGAACCACTCGGTTGATCCTTCTTCAATATGCCCTTCACCGGGACTTCCGAAAAAGATGGCCGACTGCAGAGAGCTGGTGTAGGGTGGAGTAGGGAAGGAGGGGAGCCGATCCAGCAGAGAAACAGGCCAGGAGGTGCGAAACTGTAGGGAGAAGAACGAGAAGGTCACTGGAGTTCACTAAAGCAAGAAGATCTACACAGCGTGAAGGAACAGCCGCAAAAAGTAGGAAAGAAAATACAGCACGCCGCGAGAAACCTGGTGAGTCACGATCCCAGGCAGGTGGAAGGCGGCGGAGGCTCAACCGCCCCAGGGAAAACAGAGGCGGCTGGAAGGATAGGCGCCCACACCGACAGGGGCACCAGTCCCCTGGAAGGCAGGAGCCCCCAGAGGAGGCTACTGGACTGATCATTGGGTGCATCATCCCTGCAGAAGTGGAGGAAAAGCAGGGGAGATTTCCCAGAGGCTTGCCTACCCGCTGCTCAGCGGCTGTGGGAGAATGCAGAGGGAACAGGAGCGGCGCTGTGGGACTGGGGCTCAGAGATCCCCGTATCGGCTCTGAGCTGTGGACTGGCTGCGGGAGAGTCAGTGGATACTGTTGCTGGACTAGCCCTGAGCCCCAGAGGCTGGGCAACGCTGGACAGGGCCTCACGTCCTGGGCAGAGGAGCAGACTAGTGGGGGCACATCTCACCTAAGGGCTCTGTGCCTCTCAGAGATCCGCTTCTACCCTTGAGAGAGTGCAGCTGAGGAAGTGGCTTCTTCAGGGCAGAGTCCCCAGCTGGGCTCAGCTAGAGAGGCCAGACCAGAGCGGGCTCAGCTGAACTTGCCGGACAGGTTTTCCCAGCAGGAGCCCACTCGGAAAGACCTGCCTGCGGTGTTGCAGCCCTCAGCGGAGCAGCGCTTCCGAGTTTGGCACTGGGGCCGAGGAGATTTCCAGCCCAGCACAGGCCGGGGTTGGGGATTTTAGACTCCGAGCAGCAGGAGCCCCTGCTGTGCTAACCTCAAGCCCTGAAGGAGAGTCTCGGCTCAGCACTGAGGCGGAGACCCCCGCTGTATTAGCCTTGTGACCCAAAGCCCAGGTGTGGCTCAGCAGAGTGAATCTGTAGGGCACTGCCTTTGAGAGGGAGCCACAGGGGAAGGGGCCTGGCACTGGGGCTGGCCCACAAAGCCTCCTGACCCAGCTCAGGGCTGTGATCTACAGACCCTGAAAGCAGCTGGTGACTCAGGCAGTAAGCCCTGCTGGGCTCAGCCGGAGACCCCAAACCAGAGCCGGCTCAGCTGAATCACCGCTAAAATCTCAAAACAACAAGAAGCAAAAACACAATGAGGAGAAGTATCAGAAAAAGCAATGACCCAGAGGAAAGATCAAGCACTCCCTCCCAATACAACCAAAAACTAATCTCAATATCTGAGATGCAAGATGAAGACATAGAGGAACTATCAGATAAGGACTTTAAGAAGCTAATGATGAAATTCGTCAGAGAGAGTGAAAAGCGCTGGGAAGAGTCTAAGGCATTCGAAAACCATATCACTGCAGAAATAAATCAAATCAAAAAGGGAATCCTCGATATAGAGCACAAAATTGAAAGCCTAACCAACAGAATGAACACAGCAGAGGACAGAATATCAGAATTGGAAGACAATCAGAATGAAAGGCAGCAGCTCATCAAACAGTTGGAGACAAATCTAGAGAAAGCCAATAGGTCCATACAGGAAATGAAAGACAACCTCAAAATATCAAATATTAGAATAATAGGCCTTCCCGAAGGAGTGGAAAAGGAGACAGGCTTGCAATGGGTGCTCAATGAGATAATACAGGAGAACTTCCAGAATATTGGAAATATAAATCCAGCACAAATCCAGGAAGGGCAAAGAACCCCCAGGAGATACGACCCAAACAAATCGTCTCCCAGACATGTGGTCCTCAAGCTACCTTCAAGTGAACACAAGGAAACCATTCTAAGACAAGTAAGAAAAAAGGATAAGATTACTTTCAGGGGAAGGGAAATCAGGATCACAGCCGACCTATCAGAAGAAACGCTCCAAGCAAAAAGAGAATGGGGTAAAATCTATCAAATCCTGAAACAAAACAACTGCCAACCAAGAATAATGTACCCAGCAAAGCTCTCATTTATATTTGAGAATGAAATTAAATACTTCAACAGTAAAGAGAAACTCGAAGAATACATCAACACGAAACCAGCTCTGGAAAATCTCCTCAGGAAGGTGCTAAACCCAGAAAGAAAAAATACAAACCAAAAGCAAAGATGGCAAATGGGAAGACCTCCCCACTAAAATCCATACAAGAAAAGTCAACCAATCAAGAACTCTAATAGTCGCAAATACACACTTGCATACTTACACTCATGGCAGCCCCAAACCAATTCCTTTCAATATTATCTCTAAACACAAATGGCTTAAACTCACCAATCAAAAGGCATAGATTAACGGAATGGATCATCAAACAGCACCCAACTATATGTTGTCTACAAGAGACACATCTAACCAGAAAATCCTGTAAGAAATTTAAAGTGAAAGGATGGAAAAAGACATTTCATGCCAATGGACGAGAAAAAAAGGCTGGCGTAGCTGTTCTAATCTCAGATGACCTAGACTTCAAGCTGACAGACATCAAAAAGGACAGAGAAGGACATTATATATTGGTGAAGGGACTGATCCATCAAGAAGTAATTACAATCGTGAACATATATGCACCTAATTCCAATGCGCCTAGCTTCGTGAAGCAACTACTTACAGACTTAAGGGGAGACATAGATACACACACAATAATAGTGGGTGATCTTAACACCCCACTAACAACTATAGACAGATCAACAAAACAAAAACTCAACAAAGAAACAACAGAGCTCGTACAAACATTAGAACAACTAGACTTGGTAGACATTTATAGAATTTTTTATCCTAAGACCACAGATTATACATTTTTTTCAGCAGTGCATGGCACCTTCTCCAGGATCGACCACATGATAGGACACAAAGCAAATCTAAATAACTTCAAAAAGATAGGAATCATACCATGTACCCTCTCAGACCACCACGGAATGAAACTGGAAATCAGCAATTCAAAATGTCCCAGGAAATATAGAAACTCTTGGAGGCTGAACAATATGCTATTAAACGAACAATGGGTCAGGGAAGAAATTAAAGATGAGATCAAAAAATTTATGGAAACCAATGAAAACTCTGACACAACATTCCAAAACTTGTGGGACACTGCCAAAGCAGTGCTACGGGGTAAACTCATCGCAATTGGAGCTCATGTCAAGGCCCAAGAGAGTCGCCAAATACAGGAACTAACCACACACCTCCAGGAATTGGAAAAGCAGCAGCAGATGAGCCCCACACACAATAGGAAACAAGAAATCATCAAAACAAGGGAGGAAATCAACCAGATAGAAATAAAAAAAACCATACACAAAATCAACGAATCAAAAAGCTGGTTTTTTGAAAAGATAAACAAAATAGACACCCCGCTGGCCCGTCTGACAAAGAAAAAACAAGAGAAAGCAAGAATTAACAGCATCAAAGATGAAAAAGGCAATATAACAACAGACATTACAACCATTAAGAACATAATCAGAAATTACTACAAAGCACTGTACTCCAACAAATCAGAAGACCACCAAGAAATGGAAAAGTTCTTAGACTCACACAACCTGCCAAAACTTAGCCCAGAGGCAACAATCAACCTGAACAAACCCATAACTGAAGCAGAGATTGAATCAGTGATTAAAGACCTCCCAACAAAGAAAAGCCCAGGCCCAGACGGCTTCACTCCAGAATTCTACAAAACATTCCGAACAGAACTAACTCCAATCCTCTACAAACTCTTCAAAACAATAGAAAAGGAAGCAACCCTTCCAAACTCATTCTATGAAGCCAACATTACCTTAATCCCAAAACCAGGCAGAGATCCTACAGAGAAAGAAAACTACAGACCTATCTCTTTGATGAACATTGATGCTAAGATTCTCAACAAAATCCTAGCCAACAGAATTCAAAAACACATCAGACAGATCATTCATCCAGATCAAGTAGGATTCATCCCTGGAATGCAGGGATGGTTCAACATTCGCAAATCCATCAATGTGATACACCACATCCAAAAACTGAAAAACAAGAATCACATGATAGTATCAATAGATGCAGAAAAAGCTTTCGACAAAATTCAGCACAACTTCCTGCTAAAGACCCTAACCAAGGTAGGCATAGATGGAAAAATCCACAACATAATCAAAGCAATATATGAAAAACCCAATGCCAGCATCATACTGAATGGAGAAAAACTGGAACCCTTCCCACTGAGATCTGGAACAAGACAGGGATGTCCGCTTTCTCCGCTGCTATTCAACATAGTTCTAGAGGTACTCGCTGAGGCCATAAGACAAGAAAAAGAAATCAAAGGAATCCAAATGGGAAATGAAGAAGTCAAGCTTTCACTATATGCAGATGACATGATTCTTTATATGGAAGAGCCAAAAGGCTCAACACAGAGACTACTAGAACTTATACGAGAGTTCGGTAGAGTGGCAGGGTACAAAATTAATGAACAAAAATCAACAGCCATAGTGTATGCTAACAGCCCCAAGTTGGAAAAAGATCTAACCAACAAGATACCATTCAAAGTAACAAAGGAAAGCATGAAGTATCTGGGAATTAACCTAACCAAAAATGTAGGAGACCTATTCGAGGAAAACTACAAACTACTTAAAAAAGAAATTGAACAAGATCTAGAAAGATGGAGTAACATCCCATGCTCCTGGATAGGTAAAATCAATATCATTAAAATGTCTATACTGCCAAAAGCAATATATACATTCAACGCAATCCCAATCAAATTGCCCAAAACATTCTTCACAGACCTGGAAACAATGATCCAAAGGTTCATCTGGAAACACAAAAAACCACGAATAGCTAGAACCATTCTCAAGAACAGGAAGTTAGCAGGGGGAATCACAGTTCCGGACCTCTGGACATACTATAGGGCAGTGGTTATCAAAACAGCCTGGTACTGGCACAAAAATAGAGAAGAAGATCAATGGAGCAGAATAGAAACACCAGATGGGAACCCACAGAAATACAGCCAAATAATCTTTGACAAAAAGACAAACGACAATCCAGGCAAATGGGAAGGTCTGTTCAATAAATGCTGTTGGGACAACTGGTTGATAGCCTGCAGAAACAAAAAGATAGACCCACATCTCTCACCATATACTAAGATCAAATCCAAATGGATAAAAGATTTAAACCTACATCCAGAAACCTTCAAACTTTTGGAAGAAAATGTTGGAAACACACTGGAACACTTAGGGGTAGGCCCTCACTTCCTAAAAAAGACTCCAAATGCAGTAGAAATCAAGACCAAAATAAACAATTGGGACCTCATCAAACTAAGAAGCTTCTGTACAGCTAGAGAAACAATCAACAAAGTAAAAAGGCAACCCACAGAATGGGAGAAGATCTTTGCACACGACTTAGGTGATAGAGGGCTGATCTCCAGAATATACAAAGAGCTACAAAACAACCAAAATGTCAAAACAAACAAGCCACTCAAGAAATGGGCACGGGAAATGGGCAAACACTTCACAAAGGAACAAACCCAAATGGCAAATAAACATATGAAAAAATGATCAAGTTCCCTGGCAATAAGGGAAATCCAAATTAAAACATCAATGAGGTACCACCTAACGCCAGTAAGACTGGCCCACATGAATAAAAGCACCAACAACACTTGTTGGCGAGGTTGCGGGGAAAAGGGATCCCTACTCCACTGCTGGTGGGGCTGCAGGCTGGTACAGCCTCTATGGAAATCAGTATGGAGAACATTCAAACAACTCAAATACAACATACCGTATGACCCGGCAATAGCACTCCTAGGAATATATCCAGAACACTTGTTTTATGAGAAACCAACATGCACTCCTATGCTCATAGCAGCACAATCAGTAATTGCAAAGACATGGAAGCAACCAAAATGCCCATCAACAGAGGATTGGATAAGAAAGCTATGGTTCATCTACTCCATGGAATACTACTCAGCTATTAAACAAAACAAAATGCAGTTCTTTGTGGCCAAATGGGCCAAACTGGAAACCATAATGCTAAGGGAAATGAGCCAATCCCAAAAGGTTAAATACCACATGTTTGCCTTAATTTAAGATGACACGATGTTATGTATAACAAGTTATGTTATGAATGTTATATGTTGTGTATAAACCTAAATTGAAATGTCAATGAGGTGGTCACAGAAGGTGGATAAGAAATCGCATTTACTTTTACCATATTGGTTACTCGTTACTATGTCAATTAATTCCATGGTGATGTAAATTTTTGCTGATGGTATGTTGGAGCTTTTAATTGATCGGGATGATACTCTGCTGGCTCTGTCTTCAGACCAGAGAGGGTATACCTAAGAAGCCGTTGAACTTATCTGGACAATAAGATGCTGGACTCTATGTTTGGTATATGCTTGCAATGGGGGAATCTCAACTGAACTTGAACTGTGGTTATGCAACAAGGTGGAGGAATCCACCATGGTGGGAGGGTTTGGGGAGGGGTGGGGAGAATCCCAGTACCTATGAAACTGTGTCACATAATACAATGTAATTAATGAATTTAAAATAAAATTAAAAAAAAAAAAATATGCCCTTCACCAACATGCAGTGTTTCCTTGATTGAATTAGCTCTCACACCAATATTTGCGTCTAGAGCCTTTGCTTTGAGGGCTATCTGAAAACGGCTGTGGCGCTGAAGTTGCCTGTGAATGTGGAGTTGGTGGCATGTGAAACCCGCATGTGGAGCATTCGTTTGTGTGGGATGCTCTACCAGGTTCATTTCAGTCCTAGCCATACAAAGGGCACTAAACATAGAGTGTGAAAACTGAGTTTCCTTGAGAGCTGCTTGGAAGCCTGATGGTGTGTGAAGTTAGTGAGCCAAATGGAGTTGTTCTCCCCCAAGAACCACTCGGCTGATCCTTCTTCAATATGCCCTTCACCAACATGCAGTGTTTCCTTGATTGAATTAGCTCTCACACCAATATTTGCGTCTAGAGCCTTTGCATTGAGGGCTATCTGAAAACGGCTGTGGCGCTGATGTTGCCTGTGAATGTGGAGTTGGTGGCATGTGAAACCCGCATGTGGAGCATTCGTTTGTGTGGGATGCTCTACCAGGTTCATTCCTAGATAATGCACTAAAAGGGCACTAAGCATAGAGTGTGAAAACTGAGTTTCCTTGAGAGCTGCTTGGAAGCCTGATGGTGTGTGAAGTTAGTGAGCCAAATGGAGTTGTTCTCCCACAAGAACCACTCGGCTGATCCTTCTTCAATATGCCCTTCACCAACATGCAGTGTTTCCTTGATTGAATTAGCTCTCACACCAATATTTGCGTCTAGAGCCTTTGCAGTGAGGGCTATCTGAAAACGGCTGTGGCGCTGAAGTTGCCTGTCAATGTGGAGTTGGTGGCATGTGAAACCCGCATGTGGAGCATTCGTTTGTGTGGGATGCTCTACCAGGTTCATTCCTAGATAATGCACTCAAAGGGCACTAAGCATAGAGTATGAAAACTGAGTTTCCTTGAGAGCTGCTTGGAAGCCTGATGGTGTGTGAAGTTAGTGAGCCAAATGGAGTTGTTCTCCCACAAGAACCACTCGGTTGATCCTTCTTCAATATGCCCTTCACCAACATGCAGTGTTTCCTTGATTGAATTAGCTCTCACACCAATATTTGCGTCTAGAGCCTTTGCATTGAGGGCTATCTGAAAACGGCTGTGGCGCTGAAGTTGCCTGTGAATGTGGAGTTGGTGGCATGTGAAACCCGCATGTGAAGCATTCGTTTGTGTGGGATGCTCTACCAGGTTCATTCCTAGATAATGCACTCAAAGGGCACTAAGCATAGAGTGTGAAAACTGAGTTTCCTTGAGAGCTGCTTGGAAGCCTGATGGTGTGTGAAGTTAGTGAGCCAAATGGAGTTGTTCTCCCACAAGAACCACTCGGCTGATCCTTCTTCAATATGCCCTTCACCAACATGCAGTGTTTCCTTGATTGAATTAGCTCTCACACCAATATTTGCGTCTAGAGCCTTTGCAGTGAGGGCTATCTGAAAACGGCTGTGGCGCTGAAGTTGCCTGTCAATGTGGAGTTGGTGGCATGTGAAACCCGCATGTGGAGCATTCGTTTGTGTGGGATGCTCTACCAGGTTCATTCCTAGATAATGCACTCAAAGGGCACTAAGCATAGAGTATGAAAACTGAGTTTCCTTGAGAGCTGCTTGGAAGCCTGATGGTGTGTGAAGTTAGTGAGCCAAATGGAGTTGTTCTCCCACAAGAACCACTCGGTTGATCCTTCTTCAATATGCCCTTCACCAACATGCAGTGTTTCCTTGATTGAATTAGCTCTCACACCAATATTTGCGTCTAGAGCCTTTGCATTGAGGGCTATCTGAAAACGGCTGTGGCGCTGAAGTTGCCTGTGAATGTGGAGTTGGTGGCATGTGAAACCCGCATGTGAAGCATTCGTTTGTGTGGGATGCTCTACCAGGTTCATTCCTAGATAATGCACTCAAAGGGCACTAAGCATAGAGTGTGAAAACTGAGTTTCCTTGAGAGCTGCTTGGAAGCCTGATGGTGTGTGAAGTTAGTGAGCCAAATGGAGTTGTTCTCCCACAAGAACCACTCGGCTGATCCTTCTTCAATATGCCCTTCACCAACATGCAGTGTTTCCTTGATTGAATTAGCTCTCACACCAATATTTGCGTCTAGAGCCTTTGCATTGAGGGCTATCTGAAAACGGCTGTGGCGCTGAAGTTGCCTGTGAATGTGGAGTTGGTGGCATGTGAAACCCGCATGTGGAGCATTCGTTTGTGTGGGATGCTGACCAAGCTTCATTTCAGTCCTAGGCACACAAAGGGCACTAAGCATAGAGTGTGAAAACTGAGTTTCCTTGAGAGCTGCTTGGAAGCCTGATGGTGTGTGAAGTTAGTGAGCCAAATGGAGTTGTTCTCCCACAAGATCCACTCGGCTGATCCTTCTTCAATATGCCCTTCACCAACATGCAGTGTTTCCTTGATTGAATTAGCTCTCACACCAATATTTGCGTCTAGATCCTTTGCATTGAGGGCTATCTGAAAACGGCTGTGGCGCTGATGTTGCCTGTGAATGTGGAGTTGGCGGCATGTGAAACCCGCATGTGGAGCATTCGTTTGTGTGGCATGCTCTACCAGGTTCATTCCTAGATAATGCACTCAAAGTGCACTAAACATAGAGCGTGAAAACTGAGTTTCCTTGAGAGCTGCTTGGAAGCCTGATGGTGTGTGAAGCTGGTGAGCCAAATGGAGTTGTTCTCCCACAAGAACCACTCGGCTGATCCTTCTTCAATATGCCCTTCACCAACATGCAGTGTTTCCTTGATTGAATTAGCTCTCACACCAATATTTGCGTCTAGAGCCTTTGCATTGAGGGCTATCTGAAAACGGCTGTGGCGCTGAAGTTGCCTGTGAATGTGGAGTTGGTGGCATGTGAAACCCGCATGTGGAGCATTCGTTTGTGTGGGATGCTCTACCAGGTTCATTTCAGTCCTAGCCATACAAAGGGCACTAAGCATAGAGTGTGAAAACTGAGTTTCCTTGAGAGCTGCTTGGAAGCCTGATGGTGTGTGAAGTTAGTGAGCCAAATGGAGTTGTTCTCCCACAAGAACCACTCGGCTGATCCTTCTTCAATATGCCCTTCACCAACATGCAGTGTTTCCTTGATTGAATTAGCTCTCACACCAATATTTGCGTCTAGAACCTTTGCATTGAGGGCTATCTGAAAACGGCTGTGGCGCTGAAGTTGCCTGTGAATGTGGAGTTGGTGGCATGTGAAACCCGCATGTGGAGCATTCGTTTGTGTGGGATGCTCTACCAGGTTCATTCCTAGATAATGCACTCAAAGGGCACTAAGCATAGAGTGTGAAAACTGAGTTTCCTTGAGAGCTGCTTGGAAGCCTGATGGTGTGTGAAGTTAGTGAGCCAAATGGAGTTGTTCTCCCACAAGAACCACTCGGCTGATCCTTCTTCAATATGCCCTTCACCAACATGCAGTGTTTCCTTGATTGAATTAGCTCTCACACCAATATTTGCGTCTAGAGCCTTTGCATTGAGGGCTATCTGAAAACGGCTGTGGCGCTGAAGTTGCCTGTGAATGTGGAGTTGGTGGCATGTGAAACCCGCATGTGGAGCATTCGTTTGTGTGGGATGCTGACCAAGCTTCATTTCAGTCCTAGGCACACAAAGGGCACTAAGCATAGAGTGTGAAAACTGAGTTTCCTTGAGAGCTGCTTGGAAGCCTGATGGTGTGTGAAGTTAGTGAGCCAAATGGAGTTGTTCTCCCACAAGATCCACTCAGCTAATCCTTCTTCAATATGCCCTTCACCAACATGCAGTGTTTCCTTGATTGAATTAGCTCTCACACCAATATTTGCGTCTAGATCCTTTGCATTGAGGGCTATCTGAAAACGGCTGTGGCGCTGAAGTTGCCTGTGAATGTGGAGTTGGCGGCATGTGAAACCCGCATGTGGAGCATTCGTTTGTGTGGCATGCTCTACCAGGTTCATTCCTAGATAATGCACTCAAAGTGCACTAAACATAGAGCGTGAAAACTGAGTTTCCTTGAGAGCTGCTTGGAAGCCTGATGGTGTGTGAAGTTAGTGAGCCAAATGGAGTTGTTCTCCCACAAGAACCACTCGGCTGATCCTTCTTCAATATGCCCTTCACCAACATGCAGTGTTTCCTTGATTGAATTAGCTCTCACACCAATATTTGCGTCTAGATCCTTTGCATTGAGGGCTATCTGAAAACGGCTGTGGCGCTGAAGTTGCCTGTGAATGTGGAGTTGGTGACATGTGAAACCCGCATGTGGAGCATTCGTTTGTGTGGGATGCTCTACCAGGTTCATTTCAGTCCTAGCCATACAAAGGGCACTAAGCATAGAGTGTGAAAACTGAGTTTCCTTGAGAGCTGCTTGGAAGCCTGATGGTGTGTGAAGTTAGTGAGCCAAATGGAGTTGTTCTCCCACAAGAACCACTCGGCTGATCCTTCTTCAATATGCCCTTCACCAACATGCAGTGTTTCCTTGATTGAATTAGCTCTCACACCAATATTTGCGTCTAGAGCCTTTGCATTGAGGGCTATCTGAAAACGGCTGTGGCGCTGAAGTTGCCTGTGAATGTGGAGTTGGTGGCATGTGAAACCCGCATGTGGAGCATTCGTTTGTGTGGGATGCTCTACCAGGTTCATTCCTAGATAATGCACTCAAAGGGCACTAAGCATAGAGTGTGAAAACTGAGTTTCCTTGAGAGCTGCTTGGAAGCCTGATGGTGTGTGAAGTTAGTGAGCCAAATGGAGTTGTTCTCCCACAAGAACCACTCGGCTGATCCTTCTTCAATATGCCCTTCACCAACATGCAGTGTTTCCTTGATTGAATTAGCTCTCACACCAATATTTGCGTCTAGAGCCTTTGCATTGAGGGCTATCTGAAAACGGCTGTGGCGCTGAAGTTGCCTGTGAATGTGGAGTTGGTGGCATGTGAAACCCGCATGTGGAGCATTCGTTTGTGTGGGATGCTGACCAAGCTTCATTTCAGTCCTAGGCACACAAAGGGCACTAAGCATAGAGTGTGAAAACTGAGTTTCCTTGAGAGCTGCTTGGAAGCCTGATGGTGTGTGAAGTTAGTGAGCCAAATGGAGTTGTTCTCCCACAAGAACCACTCGGCTGATCCTTCTTCAATATGCCCTTCACCAACATGCAGTGTTTCCTTGATTGAATTAGCTCTCACACCAATATTTGCGTCTAGAGCCTTTGCATTGAGGGCTATCTGAAAACGGCTGTGGCGCTGAAGTTGCCTGTGAATGTGGAGTTGGTGGCATGTGAAACCCGCATGTGGAGCATTCGTTTGTGTGGGATGCTCTACCAGGTTCATTTCAGTCCTAGCCATACAAAGGGCACTAAGCATAGAGTGTGAAAACTGAGTTTCCTTGAGAGCTGCTTGGAAGCCTGATGGTGTGTGAAGTTAGTGAGCCAAATGGAGTTGTTCTCCCACAAGAACCACTCGGCTGATCCTTCTTCAATATGCCCTTCACCAACATGCAGTGTTTCCTTGATTGAATTAGCTCTCACACCAATATTTGCGTCTAGAGCCTTTGCATTGAGGGCTATCTGAAAACGGCTGTGGCGCTGAAGTTGCCTGTGAATGTGGAGTTGGTGGCATGTGAAACCCGCATGTGGAGCATTCGTTTGTGTGGGATGCTCTACCAGGTTCATTCCTAGATAATGCACTCAAAGGGCACTAAGCATAGAGTGTGAAAACTGAGTTTCCTTGAGAGCTGCTTGGAAGCCTGATGGTGTGTGAAGTTAGTGAGCCAAATGGAGTTGTTCTCCCACAAGAACCACTCGGCTGATCCTTCTTCAATATGCCCTTCACCAACATGCAGTGTTTCCTTGATTGAATTAGCTCTCACACCAATATTTGCGTCTAGAGCCTTTGCATTGAGGGCTATCTGAAAACGGCTGTGGCGCTGAAGTTGCCTGTGAATGTGGAATTGGTGGCATGTGAAACCCGCATGTGGAGCATTCGTTTATGTGGGATGCTCTCCAAGCTTCATTTCAGTTATAGCCATACAAAGGGCACTAAGCATAGAGTTTGAAAACTGAGTTTCCTTGAGAGCTGCTTGGAAGCCTGATGGTGTGTGAAGTTAGTGAGCCAAATGGAGTTGTTCTCCCACAAGAACCACTCGGCTGATCCTTCTTCAATATGCCCTTCACCAACATGCAGTGTTTCCTTGATTGAATTAGCTCTCACACCAATATTTGCGTCTAGAGCCTTTGCATTGAGGGCTATCTGAAAACGGCTGTGGCGCTGAAGTTGCCTGTGAATGTGGAGTTGGTGGCATGTGAAACCCGCATGTGGAGCATTCGTTTGTGTGGGATGCTCTACCAGGTTCATTCCTAGATAATGCACTCAAAGCGCACTAAGCATAGAGTGTGAAAACTGAGTTTCCTTGCGAGCTGCTTGGAAGCCTGATGGTGTGTGAAGTTAGTGAGCCAAATGGAGTTGTTCTCCCACAAGAACCACTCGGCTGATCCTTCTTCAATATGCCCTTCACCAACATGCAGTGTTTCCTTGATTGAATTAGCTCTCACACCAATATTTGCGTCTAGAGCCTTTGCATTGAGGGCTATCTGAAAACGGCTGTGGCGCTGAAGTTGCCTGTGAATGTGGAGATGGTGGCATGTGAAACCCGCATGTGGAGCATTCGTTTATGTGGGATGCTCTCCAAGCTTCATTTCAGTCCTAGGCACTCAAAGGGCACTAAGCATAGAGTGTGAAAACTGAGTTTCCTTGAGAGCTGCTTGGAAGCCTGATGGTGTGTGAAGTTAGTGAGCCAAATGGAGTTGTTCTCCCACAAGAACCACTCGGCTGATCCTTCTTCAATATGCCCTTCACCAACATGCAGTGTTTCCTTGATTGAATTAGCTCTCACACCAATATTTGCGTCTAGAGCCTTTGCTTTGAGGGCTATCTGAAAATGGCTGTGGCGCTGAAGTTGCCTGTGAATGTGGAGTTGGTGGCATGTGAAACCCGCATGTGGAGCATTCGTTTGTGTGGCTGACCAAGCTCTACCAGGTTCATTCCTAGATAATGCACTCAAAGGGCACGAAACATAGAGCGTGAAACCTGAGTTTCCTTGAGAGCTGCTTGGAAGCCTGATGGTGTGTGAAGTTAGTGAGCCAAATGGAGTTGTTCTCCCACAAGAACCACTCGGCTGATCCTTCTTCAATATGCCCTTCACCAACATGCAGTGTTTCCTTGATTGAATTAGCTCTCACACCAATATTTGCGTCTAGAGCCTTTGCATTGAGGGCTATCTGAAAACGGCTGTGGCGCTGAAGTTGCCTGTGAATGTGGAGATGGTGGCATGTGAAACCCGCATGTGGAGCATTCGTTTATGTGGGATGCTCTCCAAGCTTCATTTCAGTCCTAGGCACTCAAAGGGCACTAAGCATAGAGTTTGAAAACTGAGTTTCCTTGAGAGCTGCTTGGAAGCCTGATGGTGTGTGAAGTTAGTGAGCCAAATGGAGTTGTTCTCCCACAAGAACCACTCGGCTGATCCTTCTTCAATATGCCCTTCACCAACATGCAGTGTTTCCTTGATTGAATTAGCTCTCACACCAATATTTGCGTCTAGAGCCTTTGCATTGAGGGCTATCTGAAAACGGCTGTGGCGCTGAAGTTGCCTGTGAATGTGGAGTTGGTGGCATGTGAAACCCGCATGTGGAGCATTCGTTTGTGTGGGATGCTCTACCAGGTTCATTCCTAGATAATGCACTCAAAGGGCACTAAGCATAGAGTGTGAAAACTGAGTTTCCTTGAGAGCTGCTTGGAAGCCTGATGGTGTGTGAAGTTAGTGAGCCAAATGGAGTTGTTCTCCCACAAGAACCACTCGGCTGATCCTTCTTCAATATGCCCTTCACCAACATGCAGTGTTTCCTTGATTGAATTAGCTCTCACACCAATATTTGCGTCTAGAGCCTTTGCATTGAGGGCTATCTGAAAACGGCTGTGGCGCTGAAGTTGCCTGTGAATGTGGAGTTGGTGGCATGTGAAACCCGCATGTGGAGCATTCGTTTGTGTGGGATGCTGACCAAGCTTCATTTCAGTCCTAGGCACACAAAGGGCACTAAGCATAGAGTGTGAAAACTGAGTTTCCTTGAGAGCTGCTTGGAAGCCTGATGGTGTGTGAAGTTAGTGAGCCAAATGGAGTTGTTCTCCCACAAGAACCACTCGGCTGATCCTTCTTCAATATGCCCTTCACCAACATGCAGTGTTTCCTTGATTGAATTAGCTCTCACACCAATATTTGCGTCTAGAGCCTTTGCATTGAGGGCTATCTGAAAACGGCTGTGGCGCTGAAGTTGCCTGTGAATGTGGAGTTGGTGGCATGTGAAACCCGCATGTGGAGCATTCGTTTGTGTGGGATGCTCTACCAGGTTCATTTCAGTCCTAGCCATACAAAGGGCACTAAGCATAGAGTGTGAAAACTGAGTTTCCTTGAGAGCTGCTTGGAAGCCTGATGGTGTGTGAAGTTAGTGAGCCAAATGGAGTTGTTCTCCCACAAGAACCACTCGGCTGATCCTTCTTCAATATGCCCTTCACCAACATGCAGTGTTTCCTTGATTGAATTAGCTCTCACACCAATATTTGCGTCTAGAGCCTTTGCATTGAGGGCTATCTGAAAACGGCTGTGGCGCTGAAGTTGCCTGTGAATGTGGAGTTGGTGGCATGTGAAACCCGCATGTGGAGCATTCGTTTGTGTGGGATGCTCTACCAGGTTCATTCCTAGATAATGCACTCAAAGGGCACTAAGCATAGAGTGTGAAAACTGAGTTTCCTTGAGAGCTGCTTGGAAGCCTGATGGTGTGTGAAGTTAGTGAGCCAAATGGAGTTGTTCTCCCACAAGAACCACTCGGCTGATCCTTCTTCAATATGCCCTTCACCAACATGCAGTGTTTCCTTGATTGAATTAGCTCTCACACCAATATTTGCGTCTAGAGCCTTTGCATTGAGGGCTATCTGAAAACGGCTGTGGCGCTGAAGTTGCCTGTGAATGTGGAATTGGTGGCATGTGAAACCCGCATGTGGAGCATTCGTTTATGTGGGATGCTCTCCAAGCTTCATTTCAGTTATAGCCATACAAAGGGCACTAAGCATAGAGTTTGAAAACTGAGTTTCCTTGAGAGCTGCTTGGAAGCCTGATGGTGTGTGAAGTTAGTGAGCCAAATGGAGTTGTTCTCCCACAAGAACCACTCGGCTGATCCTTCTTCAATATGCCCTTCACCAACATGCAGTGTTTCCTTGATTGAATTAGCTCTCACACCAATATTTGCGTCTAGAGCCTTTGCATTGAGGGCTATCTGAAAACGGCTGTGGCGCTGAAGTTGCCTGTGAATGTGGAGTTGGTGGCATGTGAAACCCGCATGTGGAGCATTCGTTTGTGTGGGATGCTCTACCAGGTTCATTCCTAGATAATGCACTCAAAGCGCACTAAGCATAGAGTGTGAAAACTGAGTTTCCTTGCGAGCTGCTTGGAAGCCTGATGGTGTGTGAAGTTAGTGAGCCAAATGGAGTTGTTCTCCCACAAGAACCACTCGGCTGATCCTTCTTCAATATGCCCTTCACCAACATGCAGTGTTTCCTTGATTGAATTAGCTCTCACACCAATATTTGCGTCTAGAGCCTTTGCATTGAGGGCTATCTGAAAACGGCTGTGGCGCTGAAGTTGCCTGTGAATGTGGAGACGGTGGCATGTGAAACCCGCATGTGGAGCATTCGTTTATGTGGGATGCTCTCCAAGCTTCATTTCAGTCCTAGGCACTCAAAGGGCACTAAGCATAGAGTGTGAAAACTGAGTTTCCTTGAGAGCTGCTTGGAAGCCTGATGGTGTGTGAAGTTAGTGAGCCAAATGGAGTTGTTCTCCCACAAGAACCACTCGGCTGATCCTTCTTCAATATGCCCTTCACCAACATGCAGTGTTTCCTTGATTGAATTAGCTCTCACACCAATATTTGCGTCTAGAGCCTTTGCTTTGAGGGCTATCTGAAAATGGCTGTGGCGCTGAAGTTGCCTGTGAATGTGGAGTTGGTGGCATGTGAAACCCGCATGTGGAGCATTCGTTTGTGTGGCTGACCAAGCTCTACCAGGTTCATTCCTAGATAATGCACTCAAAGGGCACGAAACATAGAGCGTGAAACCTGAGTTTCCTTGAGAGCTGCTTGGAAGCCTGATGGTGTGTGAAGTTAGTGAGCCAAATGGAGTTGTTCTCCCACAAGAACCACTCGGCTGATCCTTCTTCAATATGCCCTTCACCAACATGCAGTGTTTCCTTGATTGAATTAGCTCTCACACCAATATTTGCGTCTAGAGCCTTTGCATTGAGGGCT
Source organism: Ochotona princeps (assembly GCF_030435755.1). NCBI lineage: Eukaryota > Metazoa > Chordata > Mammalia > Lagomorpha > Ochotonidae > Ochotona > Ochotona princeps. The sequence continues at coordinate 25,638 of NW_026699759.1, read as the reverse complement.
ATCTGAAAACGGCTGTGGCGCTGAAGTTGCCTGTGAATGTGGAGATGGTGGCATGTGAAACCCGCATGTGGAGCATTCGTTTATGTGGGATGCTCTCCAAGCTTCATTTCAGTCCTAGGCACTCAAAGGGCACTAAGCATAGAGTTTGAAAACTGAGTTTCCTTGAGAGCTGCTTGGAAGCCTGATGGTGTGTGAAGTTAGTGAGCCAAATGGAGTTGTTCTCCCACAAGAACCACTCGGCTGATCCTTCTTCAATATGCCCTTCACCAACATGCAATGTTTCCTTGATTGAATTAGCTCTCACACCAATATTTGCGTCTAGAGCCTTTGCATTGAGGGCTATCTGAAAATGGCTGTGGCGCTGAAGTTGCCTGTGAATGTGGAGTTGGTGGCATGTGAAACCGGCATGGGGAGCATTCGTTTGTGTGGGATGCTCTACCAGGTTCATTTCAGTCCTAGCCATACAAAGGGCACTAAGCATAGAGTGTGAAAACTGAGTTTCCTTGAGAGCTGCTTGGAAGCCTGATGGTGTGTGAAGTTAGTGAGCCAAATGGAGTTGTTCTCCCACAAGAACCACTCGGCTGATCCTTCTTCAATATGCCCTTCACCAACATGCAGTGTTTCCTTGATTGAATTAGCTCTCACACCAATATTTGCGTCTAGAGCCTTTGCTTTGAGGGCGATCTGAAAATGGCTGTGGTGCTGAAGTTGCCTGTGAATGTGGAGTTGGTGGCATGTGAAACCCGCATGTGGAGCATTCGTTTGTGTGGGATGCTCTACCAGGTTCATTCCTAGATAATGCACTCAAAGGGCACTAAACATAGAGCGTGAAACCTGAGTTTCCTTGCGAGCTGCTTGGAAGCCTGATGGTGTGTGAAGTTAGTGAGCCAAATGGAGTTGTTCTCCCACAAGAACCACTCGGCTGATCCTTCTTCAATATGCCCTTCACCAACATGCAGTGTTTCCTTGATTGAATTAGCTCTCACACCAATATTTGCGTCTAGAGCCTTTGCTTTGAGGGCTATCTGAAAACGGCTGTGGCGCTGAAGTTGCCTGTGAATGTGGAGTTGGTGGCATGTGAAACCCGCATGTGGAGCATTCGTTTGTGTGGGATGCTCTACCAGGTTCATTTCAGTCCTAGCCATACAAAGGGCACTAAGCATAGAGTGTGAAAACTGAGTTTCCTTGAGAGCTGCTTGGAAGCCTGATGGTGTGTGAAGTTAGTGAGCCAAATGGAGTTGTTCTCCCACAAGAACCACTCGGCTGATCCTTCTTCAATATGCCCTTCACCAACATGCAGTGTTTCCTTGATTGAATTAGCTCTCACACCAATATTTGCGTCTAGAGCCTTTGCATTGAGGGCTATCTGAAAACGGCTGTGGCGCTGAAGTTGCCTGTGAATGTGGAGTTGGTGGCATGTGAAACCCGCATGTGGAGCATTCGTTTGTGTGGCTGACCAAGCTCTACCAGGTTCATTCCTAGATAATGCACTCAAAGGGCACTAAACATAGAGCGTGAAACCTGAGTTTCCTTGAGAGCTGCTTGGAAGCCTGATGGTGTGTGAAGTTAGTGAGCCAAATGGAGTTGTTCTCCCACAAGAACCACTCGGCTGATCCTTCTTCAATATGCCCTTCACCAACATGCAGTGTTTCCTTGATTGAATTAGCTCTCACACCAATATTTGCGTCTAGAGCCTTTGCTTTGAGGGCTATCTGAAAACGGCTGTGGCGCTGAAGTTGCCTGTGAATGTGGAGTTGGTGGCATGTGAAACCCGCATGTGGAGCATTCGTTTGTGTGGGATGCTCTACCAGGTTCATTTCAGTCCTAGCCATACAAAGGGCACTAAGCATAGAGTGTGAAAACTGAGTTTCCTTGAGAGCTGCTTGGAAGCCTAATGGTGTGTGAAGTTAGTGAGCCAAATGGAGTTGTTCTCCCACAAGAACCACTCGGCTGATCCTTCTTCAATATGCCCTTCACCAACATGCAGTGTTTCCTTGATTGAATTAGCTCTCACACCAATATTTGCGTCTAGAGCCTTTGCATTGAGGGCTATCTGAAAACGGCTGTGGCGCTGAAGTTGCCTGTGAATGTGGAGTTGGTGGCATGTGAAACCCGCATGTGGAGCATTCGTTTGTGTGGGATGCTCTACGAGGTTCATTCCTAGATAATGCACTCAAAGGGCACTAAGCATAGAGTGTGAAAACTGAGTTTCCTTGAGAGCTGCTTGGAAGCCTGATGGTGTGTGAAGTTAGTGAGCCAAATGGAGTTGTTCTCCCACAAGAACCACTCGGCTGATCCTTCTTCAATATGCCCTTCACCAACATGCAGTGTTTCCTTGATTGAATTAGCTCTCACACCAATATTTGCGTCTAGAGCCTTTGCATTGAGGGCTATCTGAAAACGGCTGTGGCGCTGAAGTTGCCTGTCAATGTGGAGTTGGTGGCATGTGAAACCCGCATGTGGAGCATTCGTTTATGTGGGATGCTCTCCAAGCTTCATTTCAGTCCTAGGCACTCAAAGGGCACTAAGCATAGAGTTTGAAAACTGAGTTTCCTTGAGAGCTGCTTGGAAGCCTGATGGTGTGTGAAGTTAGTGAGCCAAATGGAGTTGTTCTCCCACAAGAACCACTAGGCTGATCCTTCTTCAATATGCCCTTCACCAACATGCAGTGTTTCCTTGATTGAATTAGCTCTCACACCAATATTTGCGTCTAGAACCTTTGCATTGAGGGCTATCTGAAAACGGCTGTGGCGCTGAAGTTGCCTGTGAATGTGGAGTTGGTGGCATGTGAAACCCGCATGTGGAGCATTCGTTTGTGTGGCTGACCAAGCTCTACCAGGTTCATTCCTAGATAATGCACTCAAAGGACACTAAACATAGAGCGTGAAACCTGAGTTTCCTTGAGAGCTGCTTGGAAGCCTGATGGTGTGTGAAGTTAGAGAGCCAAATGGAGTTGTTCTCCCACAAGAACCACTCGGCTGATCCTTCTTCAATATGCCCTTCACCAACATGCAGTGTTTCCTTGATTGAATTAGCTCTCACACCAATATTTGCGTCTAGAGCCTTTGCATTGAGGGCTATCTGAAAATGGCTGTGGCGCTGAAGTTGCCTGCGAATGTGGAGTTGGTGGCATGTGAAACCCGCATGTGGAGCATTCGTTTGTGTGAGATGCTCTACCAGGTTCATTTCAGTCCTAGCCATACAAAGGGCACTAAGCATAGAGTGTGAAAACTGAGTTTCCTTGAGAGCTGCTTGGAAGCCTGATGGTGTGTGAAGTTAGTGAGCCAAATGGAGTTGTTCTCCCACAAGAACCACTCGGCTGATCCTTCTTCAATATGCCCTTCACCAACATGCAGTGTTTCCTTGATTGAATTAGCTCTCACACCAATATTTGCGTCTAGAGCCTTTGCATTGAGGGCTATCTGAAAACGGCTGTGGCGCTGAAGTTGCCTGTGAATGTGGAGTTGGTGGCATGTGAAACCCGCATGTGGAGCATTCGTTTGTGTGGCTGACCAAGCTCTACCAGGTTCATTCCTAGATAATGCACTCAAAGGGCACTAAACATAGAGCGTGAAACCTGAGTTTCCTTGAGAGCTGCTTGGAAGCCTGATGGTGTGTGAAGTTAGTGAGCCAAATGGAGTTGTTCTCCCACAAGAACCACTCGGCTGATCCTTCTTCAATATGCCCTTCACCAACATGCAATGTTTCCTTGATTGAATTAGCTCTCACACCAATATTTGCGTCTAGAGCCTTTGCATTGAGGGCTATCTGAAAACGGCTGTGGCGCTGAAGTTGCCTGTCAATGTGGAGTTGGTGGCATGTGAAACCCGCATGTGGAGCATTCGTTTGTGTGGGATGCTCTACCAGGTTCATTTCAGTCCTAGCCATACAAAGGGCACTAAGCATAGAGTGTGAAAACTGAGTTTCCTTGAGAGCTGCTTGGAAGCCTAATGGTGTGTGAAGTTAGTGAGCCAAATGGAGTTGTTCTCCCACAAGAACCACTCGGCTGATCCTTCTTCAATATGCCTTTCACCAACATGCAGTGTTTCCTTGATTGAATTAGCTCTCACACCAATATTTGCGTCTAGAGCCTTTGCATTGAGGGCTATCTGAAAACGGCTGTGGCGCTGAAGTTGCCTGTCAATGTGGAGTTGGTGGCATGTGAAACCCGCATGTGGAGCATTCGTTTGTGTGGGATGCTCTACCAGGTTCATTCCTAGATAATGCACTCAAAGGGCACTAAGCATAGAGTGTGAAAACTGAGTTTCCTTGAGAGCTGCTTGGAAGCCTGATGGTGTGTGAAGTTAGTGAGCCAAATGGAGTTGTTCTCCCACAAGAACCACTCGGCTGATCCTTCTTCAATATGCCCTTCACCAACATGCAGTGTTTCCTTGATTGAATTAGCTCTCACACCAATATTTGCGTCTAGAGCCTTTGCTTTGAGGGCTATCTGAAAACGGCTGTGGCGCTGAAGTTGCCTGTGAATGTGGAGTTGGTGGCATGTGAAACCCGCATGTGGAGCATTCGTTTGTGTGGGATGCTGAACAAGCTTCATTTCAGTCCTAGGCACACAAAGGGCACTAAGCATAGAGTGTGAAAACTGAGTTTCCTTGAGAGCTGCTTGGAAGCCTGATGGTGTGTGAAGTTAGTGAGCCAAATGGAGTTGTTCTCCCACAAGAACCACTCGGCTGATCCTTCTTCAATATGCCCTTCACCAACATGCAGTGTTTCCTTGATTGAATTAGCTCTCACACCAATATTTGCGTCTAGAGCCTTTGCATTGAGGGCTATCTGAAAATGGCTGTGGCGCTGAAGTTGCCTGCGAATGTGGAGTTGGTGGCATGTGAAACCCGCATGTGGAGCATTCGTTTGTGTGGGATGCTCTACCAGGTTCATTTCAGTCCTAGCCATACAAAGGGCACTAAGCATAGAGTGTGAAAACTGAGTTTCCTTGAGAGCTGCTTGGAAGCCTGATGGTGTGTGAAGTTAGTGAGCCAAATGGAGTTGTTCTCCCACAAGAACCACTCGGCTGATCCTTCTTCAATATGCCCTTCACCAACATGCAGTGTTTCCTTGATTGAATTAGCTCTCACACCAATATTTGCGTCTAGAGCCTTTGCATTGAGGGCTATCTGAAAACGGCTGTGGCGCTGAAGTTGCCTGTGAATGTGGAGTTGGTGGCATGTGAAACCCGCATGTGGAGCATTCGTTTGTGTGGCTGACCAAGCTCTACCAGGTTCATTCCTAGATAATGCACTCAAAGGGCACTAAACATAGAGCGTGAAACCTGAGTTTCCTTGAGAGCTGCTTGGAAGCCTGATGGTGTGTGAAGTTAGTGAGCCAAATGGAGTTGTTCTCCCACAAGAACCACTCGGCTGATCCTTCTTCAATATGCCCTTCACCAACATGCAGTGTTTCCTTGATTGAATTAGCTCTCACACCAATATTTGCGTCTAGAGCCTTTGCATTGAGGGCTATCTGAAAACGGCTGTGGCGCTGAAGTTGCCTGTGAATGTGGAGTTGGTGGCATGTGAAACCCGCATGTGGAGCATTCGTTTGTGTGGCTGACCAAGCTCTACCAGGTTCATTCCTAGATAATGCGCTCAAAGGGCACTAAACATAGAGCGTGAAACCTGAGTTTCCTTGAGAGCTGCTTGGAAGCCTGATGGTGTGTGAAGTTAGTGAGCCAAATGGAGTTGTTCTCCCACAAGAACCACTCGGCTGATCCTTCTTCAATATGCCCTTCACCAACATGCAGTGTTTCCTTGATTGAATTAGCTCTCACACCAATATTTGCGTCTAGAGCCTTTGCTTTGAGGGCTATCTGAAAACGGCTGTGGCGCTGAAGTTGCCTGCGAATGTGGAGTTGGTGGCATGTGAAACCCGCATGTGGAGCATTCGTTTGTGTGGGATGCTCTACCAGGTTCATTTCAGTCCTAGCCATACAAAGGGCACTAAGCATAGAGTGTGAAAACTGAGTTTCCTTGAGAGCTGCTTGGAAGCCTGATGGTGTGTGAAGTTAGTGAGCCAAATGGAGTTGTTCTCCCACAAGAACCACTCGGCTGATGCTTCTTCAATATGCCCTTCACCAACATGCAGTGTTTCCTTGATTGAATTAGCTCTCACACCAATATTTGCGTCTAGAGCCTTTGCATTGAGGGCTATCTGAAAACGGCTGTGGCGCTGAAGTTGCCTGTGAATGTGGAGTTGGTGGCATGTGAAACCCGCATGTGGAGCATTCGTTTGTGTGGCTGACCAAGCTCTACCAGGTTCATTCCTAGATAATGCACTCAAAGGGCACTAAACATAGAGCGTGAAACCTGAGTTTCCTTGAGAGCTGCTTGGAAGCCTGATGGTGTGTGAAGTTAGTGAGCCAAATGGAGTTGTTCTCCCACAAGAACCACTCGGCTGATCCTTCTTCAATATGCCCTTCACCAACATGCAGTGTTTCCTTGATTGAATTAACTCTCACACCAATATTTGCGTCTAGAGCCTTTGCATTGAGGGCTATCTGAAAACGGCTGTGGCGCTGAAGTTGCCTGTGAATGTGGAGTTGGTGGCATGTGAAACCCGCATGTGGAGCATTCGTTTGTGTGGGATGCTCTACCAGGTTCATTTCAGTCCTAACCATACAAAGGGCACTAAGCATAGAGTGTGAAAACTGAGTTTCCTTGAGAGCTGCTTGGAAGCCTGATGGTGTGTGAAGTTAGTGAGCCAAATGGAGTTGTTCTCCCACAAGAACCACTCGGCTGATCCTTCTTCAATATGCCCTTCACCAACATGCAGTGTTTCCTTGATTGAATTAGCTCTCACACCAATATTTGCGTCTAGAGCCTTTGCATTGAGGGCTATCTGAAAACGGCTGTGGCGCTGAAGTTGCCTGTGAATGTGGAGTTGGTGGCATGTGAAACCCGCATGTGGAGCATTCGTTTGTGTGGCTGACCAAGCTCTACCAGGTTCATTCCTAGATAATGCACTCAAAGGGCACTAAACATAGAGCGTGAAACCTGAGTTTCCTTGAGAGCTGCTTGGAAGCCTGATGGTGTGTGAAGTTAGTGAGCCAAATGGAGTTGTTCTCCCACAAGAACCACTCGGCTGATCCTTCTTCAATATGCCCTTCACCAACATGCAGTGTTTCCTTGATTGAATTAGCTCTCACACCAATATTTGCGTCTAGAGCCTTTGCATTGAGGGCTATCTGAAAATGACTGTGGCGCTGAAGTTGCCTGTGAATGTGGAGTTGGTGGCATGTGAAACCCGCATGTGGAGCATTCGTTTGTGTGGGATGCTCTACCAGGTTCATTTCAGTCCTAGCCATACAAAGGGCACTAAGCATAGAATGTGAAAACTGAGTTTCCTTGAGAGCTGCTTGGAAGCCTGATGGTGTGTGAAGTTAGTGAGCCAAATGGAGTTGTTCTCCCACAAGAACCACTCGGCTGATCCTTCTTCAATATGCCCTTCACCAACATGCAGTGTTTCCTTGATTGAATTAGCTCTCACACCAATATTTGCGTCTAGAACCTTTGCTTTGAGGGCTATCTGAAAACGGCTGTGGCTCTGAAGTTGCCTGCGAATGTGGAGTTGGTGGCATGTGAAACCCGCATGTGGAGCATTCGTTTGTGTGGGATGCTCTACCAGGTTCATTTCAGTCCTAGCCATACAAAGGGCACTAAGCATAGAGTGTGAAAACTGAGTTTCCTTAAGAGCTGCTTGGAAGCCTGATGGTGTGTGAAGTTAGTGAGCCAAATGGAGTTGTTCTCCCACAAGAACCACTCGGCTGATCCTTCTTCAATATGCCCTTCACCAACATGCAGTGTTTCCTTGATTGAATTAGCTCTCACACCAATATTTGCGTCTAGAGCCTTTGCATTGAGGGCTATCTGAAAACGGCTGTGGCGCTGAAGTTGCCTGTGAATGTGGAGTTGGTGGCATGTGAAACCCGCATGTGGAGCATTCGTTTGTGTGGGATGCTCTACCAGGTTCATTTCAGTCCTAGCCATACAAAGGGCACTAAGCATAGAGTGTGAAAACTGAGTTTCCTTGAGAGCTGCTTGGAAGCCTGATGGTGTGTGAAGTTAGTGAGCCAAATGGAGTTGTTCTCCCACAAGAACCACTCGGCTGATCCTTCTTCAATATGCCCTTCACCAACATGCAGTGTTTCCTTGATTGAATTAACTTTCACACCAATATTTGCGTCTAGAGCCTTTGCTTTGAGGGCTATCTGAAAATGGCTGTGGCGCTGAAGTTGCCTGTAAATGTGGAGTTGGTGGCATGTTAAACCCGCATGTGGAGCATTCGTTTGTGTGGGATGCTCTACCAGGTTCATTTCAGTCATAGCCATACAAAGGGCACTAAGCATAGAGTGTGAAAACTGAGTTTCCTTGAGAGCTGCTTGGAAGCCTGATGGTGTGTGAAGTTAGTGAGCCAAATGGAGTTGTTCTCCCATAAGAACCACTCGGCTGATCCTTCTTCAATATGCCCTTCACCAACATGCAGTGTTTCCTTGATTGAATTAGCTCTCACACCAATATTTGCATCTAGAGCCTTTGCATTGAGGGCTATCTGAAAACGGCTGTGGCGCTGAAGTTGCCTGTGAATGTGGAGTTGGTGGCATGTGAAACCCGCATGTGGAGCATTCGTTTGTGTGGCTGACCAAGCTCTACCAGGTTCATTCCTAGATAATGCACTCAAAGGGCACTAAACATAGAGCGTGAAACCTGAGTTTCCTTGAGAGCTGCTTGGAAGCCTGATGGTGTGTGAAGTTAGTGAGCCAAATGGAGTTGTTCTCCCACAAGAACCACTCGGCTGATCCTTCTTCAATATGCCCTTCACCAACATGCAGTGTTTCCTTGATTGAATTAGCTCTCACACCAATATTTGCGTCTAGAGCCTTTGCATTGAGGGCTATCTGAAAACGGCTGTGGCGCTGAAGTTGCCTGTGAATGTGGAGTTGGTGGCATGTGAAACCCGCATGTGGAGCATTCGTTTGTGTGGCTGACCAAGCTCTACCAGGTTCATTCCTAGATAATGCACTCAAAGGGCACTAAACATAGAGCGTGAAACCTGAGTTTCCTTGAGAGCTGCTTGGAAGCCTGATGGTGTGTGAAGTTAGTGAGCCAAATGGAGTTGTTCTCCCACAAGAACCACTCGGCTGATCCTTCTTCAATATGCCCTTCACCAACATGCAGTGTTTCCTTGATTGAATTAGCTCTCACACCAATATTTGCGTCTAGAGCCTTTGCTTTGAGGGCTATCTGAAAACGGCTGTGGCGCTGAAGTTGCCTGCGAATGTGGAGTTGGTGGAATGTGAAACCCGCATGTGGAGCATTCGTTTGTGTGGGATGCTCTACCAGGTTCATTTCAGTCCTAGCCATACAAAGGGCACTAAGCATAGAGTGTGAAAACTGAGTTTCCTTGAGAGCTGCTTGGAAGCCTGATGGTGTGTGAAGTTAGTGAGCCAAATGGAGTTGTTCTCCCACAAGAACCACTCGGCTGATGCTTCTTCAATATGCCCTTCACCAACATGCAGTGTTTCCTTGATTGAATTAGCTCTCACACCAATATTTGCGTCTAGAGCCTTTGCATTGAGGGCTATCTGAAAACGGCTGTGGCGCTGAAGTTGCCTGTGAATGTGGAGTTGGTGGCATGTGAAACCCGCATGTGGAGCATTCGTTTGTGTGGCTGACCAAGCTCTACCAGGTTCATTCCTAGATAATGCACTCAAAGGGCACTAAACATAGAGCGTGAAACCTGAGTTTCCTTGAGAGCTGCTTGGAAGCCTGATGGTGTGTGCAAATGGAGTTGTTCTCCCACAAGAACCACTCGGCTGATCCTTCTTCAATATGCCCTTCACCAACATGCAGTGTTTCCTTGATTGAATTAACTCTCACACCAATATTTGCGTCTAGAGCCTTTGCATTGAGGGCTATCTGAAAACGGCTGTGGCGCTGAAGTTGCCTGTGAATGTGGAGTTGGTGGCATGTGAAACCCGCATGTGGAGCATTCGTTTGTGTGGGATGCTCTACCAGGTTCATTTCAGTCCTAACCATACAAAGGGCACTAAGCATAGAGTGTGAAAACTGAGTTTCCTTGAGAGCTGCTTGGAAGCCTGATGGTGTGTGAAGTTAGTGAGCCAAATGGAGTTGTTCTCCCACAAGAACCACTCGGCTGATCCTCTTTCTCTTCAATATGCCCTTCACCAACATGCAGTGTTTCCTTGATTGAATTAGCTCTCACACCAATATTTGCGTCTAGAGCCTTTGCATTGAGGGCTATCTGAAAACGGCTGTGGCGCTGAAGTTGCCTGTGAATGTGGAGTTGGTGGCATGTGAAACCCGCATGTGGAGCATTCGTTTGTGTGGCTGACCAAGCTCTACCAGGTTCATTCCTAGATAATGCACTCAAAGGGCACTAAACATAGAGCGTGAAACCTGAGTTTCCTTGAGAGCTGCTTGGAAGCCTGATGGTGTGTGAAGTTAGTGAGCCAAATGGAGTTGTTCTCCCACAAGAACCACTCGGCTGATCCTTCTTCAATATGCCCTTCACCAACATGCAGTGTTTCCTTGATTGAATTAGCTCTCACATCAATATTTGCGTCTAGAGCCTTTGCATTGAGGGCTATCTGAAAATGACTGTGGCGCTGAAGTTGCCTGTGAATGTGGAGTTGGTGGCATGTGAAACCCGCATGTGGAGCATTCGTTTGTGTGGGATGCTCTACCAGGTTCATTTCAGTCCTAGCCATACAAAGGGCACTAAGCATAGAATGTGAAAACTGAGTTTCCTTGAGAGCTGCTTGGAAGCCTGATGGTGTGTGAAGTTAGTGAGCCAAATGGAGTTGTTCTCCCACAAGAACCACTCGGCTGATCCTTCTTCAATATGCCCTTCACCAACATGCAGTGTTTCCTTGATTGAATTAGCTCTCACACCAATATTTGCGTCTAGAACCTTTGCTTTGAGGGCTATCTGAAAACGGCTGTGGCTCTGAAGTTGCCTGCGAATGTGGAGTTGGTGGCATGTGAAACCCGCATGTGGAGCATTCGTTTGTGTGGGATGCTCTACCAGGTTCATTTCAGTCCTAGCCATACAAAGGGCACTAAGCATAGAGTGTGAAAACTGAGTTTCCTTAAGAGCTGCTTGGAAGCCTGATGGTGTGTGAAGTTAGTGAGCCAAATGGAGTTGTTCTCCCACAAGAACCACTCGGCTGATCCTTCTTCAATATGCCCTTCACCAACATGCAGTGTTTCCTTGATTGAATTAGCTCTCACACCAATATTTGCGTCTCGAGCCTTTGCATTGAGGGCTATCTGAAAATGGCTGTGGCGCTGAAGTTGCCTGTGAATGTGGAGTTGGTGGCATGTGAAACCCGCATGTGGAGCATTCGTTTGTGTGGGATGCTCTACCAGGTTCATTTCAGTCCTAGCCATACAAAGGGCACTAAGCATAGAGTGTGAAAACTGAGTTTCCTTGAGAGCTGCTTGGAAGCCTGATGGTGTGTGAAGTTAGTGAGCCAAATGGAGTTGTTCTCCCACAAGAACCACTCGGCTGATCCTTCTTCAATATGCCCTTCACCAACATGCAGTGTTACCTTGATTGAATTAGCTCTCACACCAATATTTGCGTCTAGAGCCTTTGCTTTGAGGGCTATCTGAAAACGGCTGTTGCTCTGAAGTTGCCTGCGAATGTGGAGTTGGTGGCATGTGAAACCCGCATGTGGAGCATTCGTTTGTGTGGGATGCTCTACCAGGTTCATTTCAGTCCTAGCCATACAAAGGGCACTAAGCATAGAGTGTGAAAACTGAGTTTCCTTGAGAGCTGCTTGGAAGCCTGATGGTGTGTGAAGTTAGTGAGCCAAATGGAGTTGTTCTCCCACAAGAACCACTCGGCTGATCCTTCTTCAATATGCCCTTCACCAACATGCAGTGTTTCCTTGATTGAATTAGCTCTCACACCAATATTTGCGTCTAGAGCCTTTGCATTGAGGGCTATCTGAAAACGGCTGTGGCGCTGAAGTTGCCTGTGAATGTGGAGTTGGTGGCATGGGTGTAGGAAAACCCGCATGTGGAGCATTCGTTTGTGTGGGATGCTCTACCAGGTTCATTTCAGTCCTAGCCATACAAAGGGCACTAAGCATAGAGTGTGAAAACTGAGTTTCCTTGAGAGCTGCTTGGAAGCCTGATGGTGTGTGAAGTTAGTGAGCCAAATGGAGTTGTTCTCCCACAAGAACCACTCGGCTGATCCTTCTTCAATATGCCCTTCACCAACATGCAGTGTTTCCTTGATTGAATTAGCTCTCACACCAATATTTGCGTCTAGAGCCTTTGCTTTGAGGGCTATATGAAAATGGCTATGGCGCTGAAGTTGCCTGTAAATGTGGAGTTGGTGGCATGTTAAACCCGCATGTGGAGCATTCGTTTGTGTGGGATGCTCTACCAGGTTCATTTCAGTCCTAGCCATACAAAGGGCACTAAGCATAGAGTGTGAAAACTTAGTTTCCTTGAGAGCTGCTTGGAAGCCTGATGGTGTGTGAAGTTAGTGAGCCAAATGGAGTTGTTCTCCCACAAGAACCACTCGGCTGATCCTTCTTCAATATGCCCTTCACCAACATGCAGTGTTTCCTTGATTGAATTAGCTCTCACACCAATCGTCTAGAGCCTTTGCTTTGAGGGGCTATCTGAAAACGGCTGTGGCTCTGAAGTTGCCTGCGAAATGTGGAGTTGGTGGCATGTGAAACCCGCATGTGGAGCATTCGTTTGTGTGGGATGCTCTACCAGGTTCATTTCAGTCCTAGCCATACAAAGGTCACTAAGCATAGAGTGTGAAAACTGAGTTTCCTTGAGAGCTGCTTGGAAGCCTGATGGTGTGTGAAGTTAGTGAGCCAAATGGAGTTGTTCTCCCACAAGAACCACTCGGCTGATCCTTCTTCAATATGCCCTTCACCAACATGCAGTGTTTCCTTGATTGAATTAGCTCTCACACCAATATTTGCGTCTAGAGCCTTTGCATTGAGGGCTATCTGAAAACGGCTGTGGCGCTGAAGTTGCCTGTGAATGTGGAGTTGGTGGCATGTGAAACCCGCATGTGGAGCATTCGTTTGTGTGGATGCTCTACCAGGTTCATTTCAGTCCTAGCCATACAAAGGGCACTAAGCATAGAGTGTGAAAACTGAGTTTCCTTGAGAGCTGCTTGGAAGCCTGATGGTGTGTGAAGTTAGTGAGCCAAATGGAGTTGTTCTCCCACAAGAACCACTCGGCTGATCCTTCTTCAATATGCCCTTCACCAACATGCAGTGTTTCCTTGATTGAATTAGCTCTCACACCAATATTTGCATCTAGAGCCTTTGCATTGAGGGCTATCTGAAAACGGCTGTGGCGCTGAAGTTGCCTGTGAATGTGGAAGTTGGTGGCATGTGAAACCCGCATGTGGAGCATTCGTTTGTGTGGCTGACCAAGCTCTACCAGGTTCATTCCTAGATAATGCACTCAAAGGGCACTAAAACATAGAGCGTGAAACCTGAGTTTCCTTGAGAGCTGCTTGGAAGCCTGATGGTGTGTGAAGTTAGTGAGCCAAATGGAGGTTGTTCTCCCCACAAGAACCACTCGGCTGATCCTTCTTCAATATGCCCTTCACCAACATGCAGTGTTTCCTTGATTGAATTAGCTCTCACACCAATATTTGCGTCTAGAGCCTTTGCATTGAGGCTATCTGAAAACGGCTGTGGCGCTGAAGTTGCCTGTGAATGTGGAGTTGGTGGCATGTGAAACCCGCATGTGGAGCATTCGTTTGTGTGGCTGACCAAGCTCTACCAGGTTCATTCCTAGATAATGCACTCAAAGGGCACTAAACATAGAGCGTGAAACCTGAGTTTCCTTGAGAGCTGCCTTGGAAGCCTGATGGTGTGTGAAGTTAGTGAGCCAAATGGAGTTGTTCTCCCACAAGAACCACTCGGCTGATCCTTCTTCAATATGCCCTTCACCAACATGCAGTGTTTTCCTTGATTGAATTAGCTCTCACACCAATATTTGCGTCTAGAGCCTTTGCTTTGAGGGCTATCTGAAAACGGCTGTGGCGCTGAAGTTGCCTGCGAATGTGGAGTTTGGTGGCATGTGAAACCCGCATGTGGAGCATTCGTTTGTGTGGGATGCTCTACCAGGTTCATTTCAGTCCTAGCCATACAAAGGGCACTAAGCATAGAGTGTGAAAACTGAGTTTCCTTGAGAGCTGCTTGGAAGCCTGATGGTGTGTGAAGTTTAGTGAGCCAAATGGAGTTGTTCTCCACAAGAACCACTCGGCTGATGCTTCTTCAATATGCCCCTTCACCAACATGCAGTGTTTCCTTGATTGAATTAGCTCTCACACCAATATTTGCGTCTAGAGCCTTTGCATTGAGGCTATCTGAAAACGGCTGTGGCGCTGAGTTGCCTGTGAATGTGGAGTTGGTGGCATGTGAAACCCGCATGTGGAGCATTCGTTTGTGTGGCTGACAAGCTCTACCAGGTTCATTCCTAGATAATGCACTCAAAGGGCACTAAACATAGAGCGTGAAACCTGAGTTTCCTTGAGAGCTGCTTGGAAGCCTGATGGTGTGTGAAGTTAGTGAGCCAAATGGAGTTGTTCTCCCACAAGAACCACTCGGCTGATCCTTCTTCAATATGCCCTTCACCAACATGCAGTGTTTCCTTGATTGAATTAACTCTCACACCAATATTTGCGTCTAGAGCCTTTGCATTGAGGGCTATCTGAAAACGGCTGTGGCGCTGAAGTTGCCTGTGAATGTGGAGTTGGTGGCATGTGAAACCCGCATGTGGAGCATTCGTTTGTGTGGGATGCTCTACCAGGTTCATTTCAGTCCTAACCATACAAAGGGCACTAAGCATAGAGTGTGAAAACTGAGTTTCCTTGAGAGCTGCTTGGAAGCCTGATGGTGTGTGAAGTTAGTGAGCCAAATGGAGTTGTTCTCCCACAAGAACCACTCGGCTGATCCTTCTTCAATATGCCCTTCACCAACATGCAGTGTTTCCTTGATTGAATTAGCTCTCACACCAATATTTGCGTCTAGAGCCTTTGCATTGAGGGCTATCTGAAAACGGCTGTGGCGCTGAAGTTGCCTGTGAATGTGGAGTTGGTGGCATGTGAAACCCGCATGTGGAGCATTCGTTTGTGTGGCTGACCAAGCTCTACCAGGTTCATTCCTAGATAATGCACTCAAAGGGCACTAAACATAGAGCGTGAAACCTGAGTTTCCTTGAGAGCTGCTTGGAAGCCTGATGGTGTGTGAAGTTAGTGAGCCAAATGGAGTTGTTCTCCCACAAGAACCACTCGGCTGATCCTTCTTCAATATGCCCTTCACCAACATGCAGTGTTTCCTTGATTGAATTAGCTCTCACATCAATATTTGCGTCTAGAGCCTTTGCATTGAGGGCTATCTGAAAATGACTGTGGCGCTGAAGTTGCCTGTGAATGTGGAGTTGGTGGCATGTGAAACCCGCATGTGGAGCATTCGTTTGTGTGGGATGCTCTACCAGGTTCATTTCAGTCCTAGCCATACAAAGGGCACTAAGCATAGAATGTGAAAACTGAGTTTCCTTGAGAGCTGCTTGGAAGCCTGATGGTGTGTGAAGTTAGTGAGCCAAATGGAGTTGTTCTCCCACAAGAACCACTCGGCTGATCCTTCTTCAATATGCCCTTCACCAACATGCAGTGTTTCCTTGATTGAATTAGCTCTCACACCAATATTTGCGTCTAGAACCTTTGCTTTGAGGGCTATCTGAAAACGGCTGTGGCTCTGAAGTTGCCTGCGAATGTGGAGTTGGTGGCATGTGAAACCCGCATGTGGAGCATTCGTTTGTGTGGGATGCTCTACCAGGTTCATTTCAGTCCTAGCCATACAAAGGGCACTAAGCATAGAGTGTGAAAACTGAGTTTCCTTAAGAGCTGCTTGGAAGCCTGATGGTGTGTGAAGTTAGTGAGCCAAATGGAGTTGTTCTCCCACAAGAACCACTCGGCTGATCCTTCTTCAATATGCCCTTCACCAACATGCAGTGTTTCCTTGATTGAATTAGCTCTCACACCAATATTTGCGTCTCGAGCCTTTGCATTGAGGGCTATCTGAAAATGGCTGTGGCGCTGAAGTTGCCTGTGAATGTGGAGTTGGTGGCATGTGAAACCCGCATGTGGAGCATTCGTTTGTGTGGGATGCTCTACCAGGTTCATTTCAGTCCTAGCCATACAAAGGGCACTAAGCATAGAGTGTGAAAACTGAGTTTCCTTGAGAGCTGCTTGGAAGCCTGATGGTGTGTGAAGTTAGTGAGCCAAATGGAGTTGTTCTCCCACAAGAACCACTCGGCTGATCCTTCTTCAATATGCCCTTCACCAACATGCAGTGTTACCTTGATTGAATTAGCTCTCACACCAATATTTGCGTCTAGAGCCTTTGCTTTGAGGGCTATCTGAAAACGGCTGTTGCTCTGAAGTTGCCTGCGAATGTGGAGTTGGTGGCATGTGAAACCCGCATGTGGAGCATTCGTTTGTGTGGGATGCTCTACCAGGTTCATTTCAGTCCTAGCCATACAAAGGGCACTAAGCATAGAGTGTGAAAACTGAGTTTCCTTGAGAGCTGCTTGGAAGCCTGATGGTGTGTGAAGTTAGTGAGCCAAATGGAGTTGTTCTCCCACAAGAACCACTCGGCTGATCCTTCTTCAATATGCCCTTCACCAACATGCAGTGTTTCCTTGATTGAATTAGCTCTCACACCAATATTTGCGTCTAGAGCCTTTGCATTGAGGGCTATCTGAAAACGGCTGTGGCGCTGAAGTTGCCTGTGAATGTGGAGTTGGTGGCATGTGAAACCCGCATGTGGAGCATTCGTTTGTGTGGGATGCTCTACCAGGTTCATTTCAGTCCTAGCCATACAAAGGGCACTAAGCATAGAGTGTGAAAACTGAGTTTCCTTGAGAGCTGCTTGGAAGCCTGATGGTGTGTGAAGTTAGTGAGCCAAATGGAGTTGTTCTCCCACAAGAACCACTCGGCTGATCCTTCTTCAATATGCCCTTCACCAACATGCAGTGTTTCCTTGATTGAATTAGCTCTCACACCAATATTTGCGTCTAGAGCCTTTGCTTTGAGGGCTATATGAAAATGGCTATGGCGCTGAAGTTGCCTGTAAATGTGGAGTTGGTGGCATGTTAAACCCGCATGTGGAGCATTCGTTTGTGTGGGATGCTCTACCAGGTTCATTTCAGTCCTAGCCATACAAAGGGCACTAAGCATAGAGTGTGAAAACTGAGTTTCCTTGAGAGCTGCTTGGAAGCCTGATGGTGTGTGAAGTTAGTGAGCCAAATGGAGTTGTTCTCCCACAAGAACCACTCGGCTGATCCTTCTTCAATATGCCCTTCACCAACATGCAGTGTTTCCTTGATTGAATTAGCTCTCACACCAATATTTGCGTCTAGAGCCTTTGCTTTGAGGGCTATCTGAAAACGGCTGTGGCTCTGAAGTTGCCTGCGAATGTGGAGTTGGTGGCATGTGAAACCCGCATGTGGAGCATTCGTTTGTGTGGGATGCTCTACCAGGTTCATTTCAGTCCTAGCCATACAAAGGTCACTAAGCATAGAGTGTGAAAACTGAGTTTCCTTGAGAGCTGCTTGGAAGCCTGATGGTGTGTGAAGTTAGTGAGCCAAATGGAGTTGTTCTCCCACAAGAACCACTCGGCTGATCCTTCTTCAATATGCCCTTCACCAACATGCAGTGTTTCCTTGATTGAATTAGCTCTCACACCAATATTTGCGTCTAGAGCCTTTGCATTGAGGGCTATCTGAAAACGGCTGTGGCGCTGAAGTTGCCTGTGAATGTGGAGTTGGTGGCATGTGAAACCCGCATGTGGAGCATTCGTTTGTGTGGGATGCTCTACCAGGTTCATTTCAGTCCTAGCCATACAAAGGGCACTAAGCATAGAGTGTGAAAACTGAGTTTCCTTGAGAGCTGCTTGGAAGCCTGATGGTGTGTGAAGTTAGTGAGCCAAATGGAGTTGTTCTCCCACAAGAACCACTCGGCTGATCCTTCTTCAATATGCCCTTCACCAACATGCAGTGTTTCCTTGATTGAATTAGCTCTCACACCAATATTTGCGTCTAGAGCCTTTGCATTGAGGGCTATCTGAAAACGGCTGTGGCGCTGAAGTTGCCTGTGAATGTGGAGTTGGTGGCATGTGAAACCGGCATGTGGAGCATTCGTTTGTGTGGGATGCTCTCCAAGCTTCATTTCAGTCCTAGGCACTCAAAGGGCACTAAGCATAGAGTTTGAAAACTGAGTTTCCTTGAGACCTGCTTGGAAGCCTGATGGTGTGTGAAGTTAGTGAGCCAAATGGAGTTGTTCTCCCACAAGAACCACTCGGCTGATCCTTCTTCAATATGCCCTTCACCAACATGCAGTGTTTCCTTGATTGAATTAGCTCTCACACCAATATTTGCGTCTAGAGCCTTTGCTTTGAGGGCTATCTGAAAACGGCTGTGGCGCTGAAGTTGGCTGTGAATGTGGAGTTGGTGGCATGTGAAACCCGCATGTGGAGCATTCGTTTGTGTGGGATGCTCTACCAGGTTCATTCCTAGATAATGCACTCAAAGGGCACTAAGCATAGAGTGTGAAAACTGAGTTTCCTTGAGAGCTGTTTGGAAGCCTGATGGTGTGTGAAGTTAGGGAGCCAAATGGAGTTGTTCTCCCACAAGAACCACTCGGCTGATCCTTCTTCAATATGCCCTTCACCAACATGCAGTGTTTCCTTGATTGAATTAGCTCTCACACCAATATTTGCGTCTAGAGCCTTTGCATTGAGGGCTATCTGAAAACGGCTGTGGCGCTGAAGTTGCCTGTGAATGTGGAGTTGGTGGCATGTGAAACCCGCATGTGGAGCATTCGTTTGTGTGGCTGACCAAGCTCTACCAGGTTCATTCCTAGATAATGCACTCAAAGGGCACTAAACATAGAGCGTGAAACCTGAGTTTCCTTGAGAGCTGCTTGGAAGCCTGATGGTGTGTGAAGTTAGGGAGCCAAATGGAGTTGTTCTCCCACAAGAACCACTCGGCTGATCCTTCTTCAATATGCCCTTCACCAACATGCAGTGTTTCCTTGATTGAATTAGCTCTCACACCAATATTTGCGTCTAGAGCCTTTGCATTGAGGGCTATCTGAAAGTGGCTGTGGCGCTGAAGTTGCCTGTGAATGTGGAGTTGGTGGCATGTGAAACCCGCATGTGGAGCATTCGTTTGTGTGGGATGCTCTACCAGGTTCATTTCAGTCCTAGCCATACAAAGGGCACTAAGCATAGAGTGTGAAAACTGAGTTTCCTTGAGAGCTGCTTGGAAGCCTGATGGTGTGTGAAGTTAGTGAGCCAAATGGAGTTGTTCTCCCACAAGAACCACTCGGCTGATCCTTTTTCAATATGCCCTTCACCAACATGCAGTGTTTCCTTGATTGAATTAGCTCTCACACCAATATTTGCGTCTAGAGCCTTTGCATTGAGGGCTATCTGAAAACGGCTGTGGCGCTGAAGTTGCCTGTGAATGTGGAGTTGGTGGCATGTGAAACCCGCATGTGGAGCATTCGTTTGTGTGGCTCACCAAGCTCTACCAGGTTCATTCCTAGATAATGCACTCAAAGGGCACTAAACATAGAGCGTGAAACCTGAGTTTCCTTGAGAGCTGCTTGGAAGCCTGATGGTGTGTGAAGTTAGTGAGCCAAATGGAGTTGTTCTCCCACAAGAACACTCGGCTGATCCTTCTTCAATATGCCCTTCACCAACATGCAGTGTTTCCTTGATTGAATTAGCTCTCACACCAATATTTGCGTCTTGAGCCTTTGCATTGAGGGCTATCTGAAAATGGCTGTGGCGCTGAAGTTGCCTGGGAATGTGGAGTTGGTGGCATGTGAAACCCGCATGTGGAGCATTCGTTTGTGTGGCTGACCAAGCTCTACCAGGTTCATTCCTAGATAATGCACTCAAAGGGCACTAAACATAGAGCGTGAAACCTGAGTTTCCTTGAGAGCTGCTTGGAAGCCTGATGGTGTGTGAAGTTAGTGAGCCAAATGGAGTTGTTCTCCCACAAGAACCACTCGGCTGATCCTTCTTCAATATGCCCTTCACCAACATGCAGTGTTTCCTTGATTGAATTAGCTCTCACACCAATATTTGCGTCTAGAGCCTTTGCGTTGAGGGCTATCTGAAAACGGCTGTGGCGCTGAAGTTGCCTGTGAATGTGGAGTTGGTGGCATGTGAAACCCGCATGTGGAGCATTCGTTTGTGTGGCTGACCAAGCTCTACCAGGTTCATTCCTAGATAATGGCACTCAAAGGGCACTAAACATAGAGCGTGAAACCTGAGTTTCCTTGAGAGCTGCTTGGAAGCCTGATGGTGTGTGAAGTTAGGGAGCCAAATGGAGTTGTTCTCCCACAAGAACCACTCGGCTGATCCTTCTTCAATATGCCCTTCACCAACATGCAGTGTTTCCTTGATTGAATTAGCTCTCACACCAATATTTGCGTCTAGAGCCTTTGCATTGAGGGCTATCTGAAAATGGCTGTGGCGCTGAAGTTGCCTGTGAATGTGGAGTTGGTGGCATGTGAAACCCGCATGTGGAGCATTCGTTTGTGTGGGATGCTCTACCAGGTTCATTTCAGTCCTAGCCATACAAAGGGCACTAAGCATAGAGTGTGAAAACTGAGTTTCCTTGAGAGCTGCTTGGAAGCCTGATGGTGTGTGTGAAGTTAGTGAGCCAAATGGAGTTGTTCTCCCACAAGAACCCACTCGGCTGATCCTTCTTCAATATGCCCTTCACCAACATGCAGTGTTTCCTTGATTGAATTAGCTCTCACACCAATAGTTGCGTCTAGAGCCTTTGCATTGAAGGCTATCTGAAAACGGCTGTGGCGCTGAAGTTGCCTGTGAATGTGGAGTTGGTGGCATGTGAAACCCGCATGTGGAGCATTCGTTTGTGTGGGATGCTCTACCAGGTCATTTCAGTCCTAGCCATACAAAGGGCACTAAGCATAGAGTGTGAAAACTGAGTTTCCTTGAGAGCTGCTTGGAAGCCTGATGGTGTGTGAAGTTAGTGAGCCAAATGGAGTTGTTCTCCCACAAGAACCACTCGGCTGATCCCTCTTCAATATGCCCTTCACCAACAGCAGTGTTTCCTTGATTGAATTAGCTCTCACACCAATAGTTGCGTCTAGAGCCTTTGCATTGAGGGCTATCTGAAAACGGCTGTGGCGCTGAAGTTGCCTGTGAATGTGGAGTTGGTGGCATGTGAAACCCCGCATGTGGAGCATTCGTTTGTGTGGGATGCTCTACCAGGTTCTTTCCTAGATCATGCACTCGAAGGGCACTAAGCATAGAGTGTGAAAACTGAGTTTCCTTGAGAGCTGCTTGGAAGCCTGATGGTGTGTGAAGTTAGTGAGCCAAATGGAGTTGTTCTCCCACAAGAACCACTCGGCTGATCCTTCTTCAATATGCCCTTCACCAACATGCAGTGTTTCCTTGATTGAATTAGCTCTCACACCAATATTTGCGTCTAGAGCCTTTGCATTGAGGGCTATCTGAAAACGGCTGTGGCGCTGAAGTTGCCTGTGAATGTGGAGTTGGTGGCATGTGAAACCCGCATGTGGAGCATTCGTTTATGTGGGATGCTCTCCAAGCTTCATTTTCAGTCCCTAGGCACTCAAAGGGCACTAAGCATAGAGTGTGAAAACTGAGTTTCCTTGAGAGCTGCTTGAAGCCTGATGGTGTGTGAAGTTAGTGAGCCAAATGGAGTTGTTCTCCCACAAGAACCACTCGGCTGATCCTTCTTCAATATGCCCTTCACCAACATGCAGTGTTTCCTTGATTGAATTAGCTCTCACACAATATTTGCGTCTAGAGCCTTTGCATTGAGGCTATCTGAAAACGGCTGTGGCGCTGAAGTTGCCTGTGAATGTGGAGTTGTGGCATGTGAAACCCGCATGTGGAGCATTCGTTTGTGTGGGATGCTCTACCAGGTTCATTTCAGTCCTAGCCATACAAAGGGCACTAAGCATAGAGTGTGAAAACTGAGTTTCCTTGAGAGCTGCTTGGAAGCCTGATGGTGTGTGAAGTTAGTGAGCAAATGGAGTTGTTCTCCCACAAGAACCACTCGGCTGATCCTTCTTCAATATGCCCTTCACCAACATGCAGTGTTTCCTTGATTGAATTAGCTCTCACACCAATATTTGCGTCTAGAGCCTTTGCATTGAGGGCTATCTGAAAACGGCTGTGGCGCTGAAGTTGCCTGTGAATGTGGAATGGTGGCATGTGAAACCTGCATGTGGAGCATTCATTTATGTGGGATGCTCTCCAAGCTTCATTTCAGTCCTAGGCACTCAAAGGGCACTAAGCATAGAGTTTGAAAACTGAGTTTCCTTGAGAGCTGCTTGGAAGCCTGATGGTGTGTGAAGTTAGTGAGCCAAATGGAGTTGTTCTCCCACAAGAACCACTCGGCTGATCCTTCTTCAATATGCCCTTCACCAACATGCAGTGTTTCCTTGATTGAATTAGCTCTCACACCAATATTTGCGTCTAGAGCCTTTGCATTGAGGGCTATCTGAAAACGGCTGTGGCGCTGAAGTTGCCTGTGAATGTGGAGTTGGTGGCATGTGAAACCCGCATGTGGAGCATTCGTTTGTGTGGGATGCTCTACCAGGTTCATTCCTAGATAATGCACTCAAAGGGCACTAAGCATAGAGTGTGAAAACTGAGTTTCCTTGAGAGCTGCTTGGAAGCCTGATGGTGTGTGAAGTTAGTGAGCCAAATGGAGTTGTTCTCCCACAAGAACCACTCGGCTGATCCTTCTTCAATATGCCCTTCACCAACATGCAGTGTTTCCTTGATTGAATTAGCTCTCACACCAATATTTGCGTCTAGAGCCTTTGCATTGAGGGCTATCTGAAAACGGCTGTGGCGCTGAAGTTGCCTGTGAATGTGGAGATGGTGGCATGTGAAACCCGCATGTGGAGCATTCGTTTATGTGGGATGCTCTCCAAGCTTCATTTCAGTCCTAGGCACTCAAAGGGCACTAAACATAGAGTTTGAAAACTGAGTTTCCTTGAGAGCTGCTTGGAAGCCTGATGGTGTGTGAAGTTAGTGAGCCAAATGGAGTTGTTCTCCACAAGAACCACTCGGCTGATCCTTCTTCAATATGCCCTTCACCAACATGCAGTGTTTCCTTGATTGAATTAGCTCTCACACCAATATTTGCGTCTAGAGCCTTTGCTTTGAGGGCTATCTGAAAATGGCTGTGGCGCTGAAGTTGCCTGTGAATGTGGAGTTGGTGGCATGTGAAACCCGCATGTGGAGCATTCGTTTGTGTGGCTGACCAAGCTCTACCAGGTTCATTCCTAGATAATGCACTCAAAGGGCACTAAACATAGAGCGTGAAACCTGAGTTTCCTTGCGAGCTGCTTGGAAGCCTGATGGTGTGTGAAGTTAGTGAGCCAAATGGAGTTGTTCTCCCACAAGAACCACTCGGCTGATCCTTCTTCAATATGCCCTTCACCAACATGCAGTGTTTCCTTGATTGAATTAGCTTTCACACCAATATTTGCGTCTAGAGCCTTTGCATTGAGGGCTATCTGAAAATGGCTGTGGCGCTGAAGTTGCCTGTGAATGTGGAGTTGGTGGCATGTGAAACCCGCATGTGGAGCATTCGTTTGTGTGGGATGCTCTACCAGGTTCATTTCAGTCCTAGCCATACAAAGGGCACTAAGCATAGAGTGTGAAAACTGAGTTTCCTTGAGAGCTGCTTGGAAGCTGATGGTGTGTGAAGTTAGTGAGCCAAATGGAGTTGTTCTCCCACAAGAACCACTCGGCTGATCCTTCTTCAATATGCCCTTCACCAACATGCAGTGTTTCCTTGATTGAATTAGCTCTCACACCAATATTTGCGTCTAGAGCCTTTGCATTGAGGGCTATCTGAAAACGGCTGTGGCGCTGAAGTTGCCTGTGAATGTGGAGTTGGTGGCATGTGAAACCCGCATGTGGAGCATTCGTTTGTGTGGCTGACCAAGCTCTACCAGGTTCATTCCTAGATAATGCACTCAAAGGGCACTAAACATAGAGCGTGAAACCTGAGTTTCCTTGAGAGCTGCTTGGAAGCCTGATGGTGTGTGAAGTTAGTGAGCCAAATGGAGTTGTTCTCCCACAAGAACCACTCGGCTGATCCTTCTTCAATATGCCCTTCACCAACATGCAGTGTTTCCTTGATTGAATTAGCTCTCACACCAATATTTGCGTCTAGAGCCTTTGCATGAGGGCTATCTGAAAACGGCTGTGGCGCTGAAGTTGCCTGTGAATGTGGAGATGGTGGCATGTGAAACCCGCATGTGGAGCATTCGTTTGTGTGGGATGCTCTACCAGGTTCATTTCAGTCCTAGCCATACAAAGGGCACTAAGCATAGAGTGTGAAAACTGAGTTTCCTTGAGAGCTGCTTGGAAGCCTAATGGTGTGTGAAGTTAGTGAGCAAATGAGTTGTTCTCCACAAGAACCACTCGGCTGATCCTTCTTCAATATGCCCTTCACCAACATGCAGTGTTTCCTTGATTGAATTAGCTCTCACACCAATATTTGCGTCTAGAGCCTTTGCATTGAGGGCTATCTGAAAACGGCTGTGGCGCTGAAGTTGCCTGTGAATGTGGAGTTGGTGGCATGTGAAACCCGCATGTGGAGCATTCGTTTGTGTGGGATGCTCTACGAGGTTCATTCCTAGATAATGCACTCAAAGGGCACTAAGCATAGAGTGTGAAAACTGAGTTCCTTGAGAGCTGCTTGGAAGCCTGATGGTGTGTGAAGTTAGTGAGCAAATGGAGTTGTTCTCCCACAAGAACCACTCGGCTGATCCTTCTTCAATAGCCCTTCACCAACATGCAGTGTTTCCTTGATTGAATTAGCTCTCACACCAATATTTGCGTCTAGAGCCTTTGCATTGAGGGCTATCTGAAAACGGCTGTGGCGCTGAAGTTGCCTGTGAATGTGGAGTTGGTGGCATGTGAAACCCGCATGTGGAGCATTCGTTATGTGGGATGCTCTCCAAGCTTCATTTCAGTCCTAGGCACTCAAAGGGCACTAAGCATAGAGTGTGAAAACTGAGTTTCCTTGAGAGCTGCTTGGAAGCCTGATGGTGTGTGAAGTTAGTGAGCCAAATGGAGTTGTTCTCCCACAAGAACCACTCGGCTGATCCTTCTTCAATATGCCCTTCACCAACATGCAGTGTTTCCTTGATTGAATTTAGCTCTCACACCAATATTTGCGTCTAGAGCCTTTGCATTGAGGGCTATCTGAAAATGGCTGTGGCGCTGAAGTTGCCTGTGAATGTGGAGTTGGTGGCATGTGAAACCCGCATGTGGAGCATTCGTTTGTGTGGGATGCTCTACCAGGTTCATTTCAGTCCTAGCCATACAAAGGGCACTAAGCATAGAGTGTGAAAACTGAGTTTCCTTGAGAGCTGCTTGGAAGCCTGATGGTGTGTGAAGTTAGTGAGCCAAATGGAGTTGTTCTCCACAAGAACCACTCGGCTGATCCTTCTTCATATGCCCTTCACCAACATGCAGTGTTTCCTTGATTGAATTAGCTCTCACACCAATAA
>NW_026699758.1:0-58485 GCF_030435755.1 Ochotona princeps | reverse complement strand
TTCCTAGATAATGCACTCAAATGGCACTAAGCTAGAGTGTGAAACCTGAGTTTCCTTGAGAGCTGCTTGGAAGCCTGATGGTGTGTGAAGTTAGTGAGCCAAATCGAGTTGTTCTCCCACAAGAACCACTCAGCTGATCCTTCTTCATATGCCCTTCACCAACATGCAGTGTTTCCTTGATTGAATTAGCTCTCACACCAATATTTGCGTCTAGAGCCTTTGCATTGAGGGCTATCTGAAAACGGCTGTGGCGCTGAAGTTGCCTGTGAATGTGGAGTTGGTGGCATGTGAAACCCACATGTGGAACATTCGTTTGTGTGGGATGCTCTACCAGTTTCATTCCTAGATAATGCACTCAAAGGCACTAAGCATAGAGTGTGAAAACTGAGTTTCCTTGAGAGCTGCTTGGAAGCCTGATGGTGTGTGAAGTTAGTGAGCCAAATGGAGTTGTTTTCCCACAAGAACCACTCGGCTGATTCTTCTTCAAGATGCGCTTCACCAACATGCAGTGTTTCCTTGATTGAATTAGCTCTCACACCAATATTTGCGTCTAGAGCCTTTGCATTGAGGGCTGTCTGAAAATGGCTGTAGCGCTGAAGTTACCTGTGAATGTGGAGTTGGTGGCATGTGAAACCCGCATGTGGAGCATTCGTTTGTGTGGGATGCTCACCAAGCTTCATTTCAGTCCTAGGCACTCAAAGGGCACTAAGCATAGAGTGTGAAAACTGAGTTTCCTTGAGAGCTGCTTGGAAGCCTGATGGTGTGTGAAGTTAGTGAGCCAAATGGAGTTGTTCTCCCACAAGAACCACTCGGCTGATTCTTCTTCAATATGCGCTTCACCAACATGCAGTGTTTCCTTGATTGAATTAGCTCTCACACCAATATTTGCGTCTAGAGCCTTTGCATTGAGGGCTATCTGAAAACGGCTGTGCCGCTGAAGTTGCCTGTGCATGTGGAGTTGGTGGCATGTGAAAACCCTCATGTGGAGCATTCGTTTGTGTGGGATGCTCACCAGGTTCATTCCTAGATAATGCACTCAAAGGGCACTAAGCATAGAGTGTGAAAAACTGAGTTTCCTTGAGAGCTGCTTGGAAGCCTGATGGTGTGTGAAGTTAGTGAGCCAAATGGAGTTTTTCTCCCACAAGAACCACTCGGCTGATCCTTCTTCAATATGCCCTTCACCAACATGCAGTGTTTCCTTGATTGAATTAGCTCTCACACCAATATTTGCGTCTAGAGCCTTTGCATTGAGGGCTATCTGAAAACGGCTGTGGCGCTGAAGTTGCCTGTGAATGTGGAGTTGGTGGCATGTGAAACCCGCATGTGGAGCATTCGTAGGTGTGGGATGCTCTACCAGGTTCTTTCCTAGATAATGCACTCAAATGGCACTAAGCATAGAGTGTGAAAACTGAGTTTCCTTGAGAGCTGCTTGGAAGCCTGATGGTGTGTGAAGTTAGTGAGCCAAATGGAGTTGTTCTCCCACAAGAACCACTCAGCTGATCCTTCTTCATATGCCCTTCACCAACATGCAGTGTTTCCTTGATTGAATTAGCTCTCACACCAATATTTGCGTCTAGAGCCTTTGCATTGAGGGCTATCTGAAAACGGCTGTGGCGCTGAAGTTGCCTGTGAATGTGGAGTTGGTGGCATGTGAAACCCACATGTGGAACATTCGTTTGTGTGGGATGCTCTACGAGGTTCATTCCTAGATAATGCACTCAAAGGGCACTAAGCATAGAGTGTGAAAACTGAGTTTCCTTGAGAGCTGCTTGGAAGCCTGATGGTGTGTGAAGTTAGTGAGCCAAATGGAGTTGTTTTCCCACAAGAACCACTCGGCTGATTCTTCTTCAATATGCGCTTCACCAACATGCAGTGTTTCCTTGATTGAATTAGCTCTCACACCAATATTTGCGTCTAGAGCCTTTGCATTGAGGGCTGTCTGAAAATGGCTGTAGCGCTGAAGTTACCTGTGAATGTGGAGTTGGTGGCATGTGAAACCCGCATGTGGAGCATTCGTTTGTGTGGGATGCTCACCAAGCTTCATTTCAGTCCTAGGCACTCAAAGGGCACTAAGCATAGAGTGTGAAAACTGAGTTTCCTTGAGAGCTGCTTGGAAGCCTGATGGTGTGTGAAGTTAGTGAGCCAAATGGAGTTGTTCTCCCACAAGAACCACTCGGCTGATTCTTCTTCAATATGCGCTTCACCAACATGCAGTGTTTCCTTGATTGAATTAGCTCTCACACCAATATTTGCGTCTAGAGCCTTTGCATTGAGGGCTATCTGAAAACGGCTGTGCCGCTGAAGTTGCCTGTGCATGTGGAGTTGGTGGCATGTGAAACCCTCATGTGGAGCATTCGTTTGTGTGGGATGCTCACCAGGTTCATTCCTAGATAATGCACTCAAAGGGCACTAAGCATAGAGTGTGAAAACTGAGTTTCCTTGAGAGCTGCTTGGAAGCCTGATGGTGTGTGAAGTTAGTGAGCCAAATGGAGTTTTTCTCCCACAAGAACCACTCGGCTGATCCTTCTTCAATATGCCCTTCACCAACATGCAGTGTTTCCTTGATTGAATTAGCTCTCACACCAATATTTGCGTCTAGAGCCTTTGCATTGAGGGCTATCTGAAAACGGCTGTGGCGCTGAAGTTGCCTGTGAATGTGGAGTTGGTGGCATGTGAAACCCGCATGTGGAGCATTCGTAGGTGTGGGATGCTCTACCAGGTTCTTTCCTAGATAATGCACTCAAATGGCACTAAGCCTAGAGTGTGAAAACTGAGTTTCCTTGAGAGCTGCTTGGAAGCCTGATGGTGTGTGAAGTTAGTGAGCCAAATGGAGTTGTTCTCCCACAAGAACCACTCAGCTGATCCTTCTTCATATGCCCTTCACCAACATGCAGTGTTTCCTTGATTGAATTAGCTCTCACACCAATATTTGCGTCTAGAGCCTTTGCATTGAGGGCTATCTGAAAACGGCTGTGGCGCTGAAGTTGCCTGTGAATGTGGAGTTGGTGGCATGTGAAACCCACATGTGGAACATTCGTTTGTGTGGGATGCTCTACGAGGTTCATTCCTAGATAATGCACTCAAAGGGCACTAAGCATAGAGTGTGAAAACTGAGTTTCCTTGAGAGCTGCTTGGAAGCCTGATGGTGTGTGAAGTTAGTGAGCCAAATGGAGTTGTTTTCCCACAAGAACCACTCGGCTGATTCTTCTTCAATATGCGCTTCACCAACATGCAGTGTTTCCTTGATTGAATTAGCTCTCACACCAATATTTGCGTCTAGAGCCTTTGCATTGAGGGCTGTCTGACAATGGCTTTGGCGCTGAAGTTGTCTGTGAATGTGGAGTTGGTGGCATGTGAAACCCGCATGTGGAGCATTCGTTTGTGTGGGATGCTCACCAAGCTTCATTTCAGTCCTAGGCACTCAAAGGGCACTAAGCATAGAGTGTGAAAACTGAGTTTCCTTGAGAGCTGCTTGGAAGCCTGATGGTGTGTGAAGTTAGTGAGCCAAATGGAGTTGTTCTCCCACAAGAACCACTCGGCTGATTCTTCTTCAATATGCGCTTCACCAACATGCAGTGTTTCCTTGATTGAATTAGCTCTCACACCAATATTTGCGTCTAGAGCCTTTGCATTGAGGGCTATCTGAAAACGGCTGTGCCGCTGAAGTTACCTGTGAATGTCGGAGTTGGTGGCATGTGAAACCCTCATGTGGAGCATTCGTTTGTGTGGGATGCTCTACCAGGTTCATTCCTAGATAATGCACTCAAAGGGCACTAAGCATAGAGTGTGAAAACTGAGTTTCCTTGAGAGCTGCTTGGAAGCCTGATGGTGTGTGAAGTTAGTGAGCCAAATGGAGTTGTTCTCCCACAAGAACCACTCGGCTGATCCTTCTTCAATATGCCCTTCACCAACATGCAGTGTTTCCTTGATTGAATTAGCTCTCACACCAATATTTGCGTCTAGAGCCTTTGCATTGAGGGCTATCTGAAAACGGCTTTGGCGCTGAAGTTGCCTGTGAATGTGGAGTTGGTGGCATGTGAAACCCGCATGTGGAGCATTGGTTCGTGTGGGATGCTCTACCAGGTGCATTTCATTCCTATGCACTCAAAGGGCATTAAGCCTAGAGTGTGAAAACTGAGTTTCCTTGAGAGCTGCTTGGAAGCCTGATGGTGTGTGAAGTTAGTGAGCCAAATGGAGTTGTTCTCCCACAAGAACCACTCGCCTAATTCTTCTTCAATATGCGCTTCACCAACATGCAGTGTTTCCTTGGTTGAATTAGCTCTCACACCAATATTTGCGTCTAGAGCCTTTGCATTGAGGGCTATCTGAAAATGGCTTTGGCGCTGAAGTTGTCTGTGAATGTGGAGTTGGTGGCATGTGAAACCCGCACGTGGAGCATAAGTTTGTGTGGGATGCTCTACCAGGTTCATTCCTACATCATGCACTCAAAGGGCATTAAGCATAGAGTGTGAAAACTGAGTTTCCTTGAGAGCTGCTTGGAAGCCTGATGGTGTGTGAAGTTAGTGAGCCAAATGGAGTTGTTCTCCCACAAGAACCACTTGGCTGATTCTTCTTCAATATGCGCATCACCAACATGCAGTGTTTCCTTGATTGAATTAGCTCTCACACCAATATTTTCGTCTAGAGCCTTTGCATTGAGGGCTATCTGAAAACGGCTGTGCCGCTGAAGTTGCCTGTGAATGTGGAGTTGGTGGCATGTGAAACCCACATGTGGAACATTCTTTTCTGTGGGATGCTCTACCAGGTTCATTCCTAGATAATGCACTCAAAGGGCACTAAGCATAGAGTGTGAAAACTGAGTTTCCTTGAGAGCTGCTTGGAAGCCTGATGATGTGTGAAGTTAGTGAGCCAAATGGAGTTGTTCTCCCACAAGAACCACTCGGCTGATCCTTCTTCAATATGCCCTTCACCAACATGCAGTGTTTCCTTGATTGAATTAGCTCTCACACCAATATTTGCGTCTAAAGCCTTTGCATTGAGGGCTATCTGAAAACGGCTGTGGCGCTGAATTTGCCTGTGAATGTGGAGTTGGTGGCATGTGAAACCCGCATGTGGAGCATTCATTTGTGTGGGATGCTCTACCAGGTTCATTCCTAGATAATGCACTCAAAGGGCACTAATCATAGAGTGTGAAAACTGAGTTTCCTTGAGAGCTGCTTTGAAGCCTGATGGTGTGTGAAGTTAGTGAGCCAAATGGAGTTGTTCTCCCACAAGAACCACTCGGCTGATCCTTCTTCAATATGCGCATCACCAACATGCAGAGTTTCCTTGATTGAATTAGCTCTCACACCAGTATTTGCGTCTAGAGCCTTTGCATTGAGGGCTGTCTGAAAATGGCTTTGGCGCTGAAGTTACCTGTGAATGTGGAGTTGGTGGCATGTGAAACCCGCATGTGGAGCATTGGTTCGTGTGGGATGCTCTAACCAGGTGCATTTCATTCCTAGGCACTCAAAGGGCATTAGCCCTAGAGTGTGAAAACTGAGTTTCCTTGAGAGCTGCTTGGAAGCCTGATGGTGTGTGAAGTTAGTGAGCCAAATGGAGTTGTTCTCCCACAAGAACCACTCGCCTAATTCTTCTTCAATATGCGCTTCACCAACATGCAGTGTTTCCTTGATTGAATTAGCTCTCACACCAATATTTGCGCCTAGAGCCTTTGCATTGAGAGCCATCTGAAAATGGCTTTGGCGCTGAAGTTGTCTGTGAATGTGGAGTTGGTGGCATGTGAAACCCGCATGTGGAGCATTGGTTTGTGTGGGATGCTCTACCAGGTTCATTCCTACATAATGCACTCAAAGGGCATTAAGCCTAAAGTGTGAAAACTGAGTTTCCTTCAGAGCTGCTTGGAACCCTGATGGTGTGTGAAGTTAGTGAGCCAAATGGAGTTGTTCTCCCACAAGAACCACTCGGCTGATTCTTCTTCAATATGCCCTTCACCAACATGCAATGTTTCCTTGATTGAATTAACTCTCACACCAATATTTGGGCCTGGAGCCTTTGCATTGAGGGCTGTCTGAAAATGGCTGTGGCTCTGAAGTTGCCTGTGAATGTGAAGTTGGTGGCATGTGAAACCCGCATGTGGAGCATTCGTTTGCGTGGGATGCTCACCAAGCTTCATTTCATTCCTAGATAATGCACTCAAAGGGCACTAAGCATAGAGTGTGAAAACTGAGTTTCCTTGAGAGCTGCTTGGAAGCCTGATGGTGTGTGAAGTTAGTGAGCCAAATGGAGTTGTTCTCCCACAAGAACCACTCGGCTGATCCTTCTTCAATATGCCCTTCACCAACATGCAGTGTTTCCTTGATTGAATTAGCTCTCACACCAATATTTGCGTCTAGAGCCTTTGCATTGAGGGCTATCTGAAAACAGCTGTGGCACTGAAGTTGCCTGTGAATGTGGAGTTGGTGGCATGTGAAACCCGCATGTGGAGCATTCGTTTGTGTGGGATGCTCTATCAGGTTCATTCCTAGATAATGCACTCAAAGGGCACTAAGCATAGAGTGTGAAAACTGAGTTTCCTTGAGAGCTGCTTGGAAGCCTGATGGTGTGTGAAGCTAGTGAGCCAAATGGAGTTGTTCTCCCACAAGAACCACTCGGCTGATCCTTCTTCAATATGCCCTTCACCAACATGCAGTGTTTCCTTGATTGAATTAGCTCAAACACCAATATTTGCGTCTAGAGCCTTTGCATTGAGGGCTGTCTGAAAATGGCTGTGGCGCTGAAGTTACCTGTGAATGTGGAGTTGGTGGCATGTGAAACCCGCATGTGGAGCATTCGTTTGTGTGGGATGCTCACCAAGCTTCATTTCAGTCCTAGGCACTCAAAGGGCACAAAGCATAGAGTGTGAAAACTGTGATTCCTTGAGAGTTGCTTGGAAGCCTGATGGTGTGTGAAGTTAGTGAGCCAAATGGAGTTGTTCTCCCACAAGAACCACTCGGCTGATCCTTCTTCAATATGCCCTTCACCAACATGCAGTGTTTCCTTGATTGAATTAGCTCTCACACCAATATTTGCGTCTAGAGCCTTTGCATTGAGGGCTATCTGAAAACGGCTGTGGCGCTGAAGTTGCCTGTGAATGTGGAGTTGGTGGCATGTGAAACCCGCATGTGGAGCATTCTTTTGTGTGGGATGCTCTACCAGGTTCATTCCTAGATAATGCACTCAAAGGGCACTAAGCATACAGTGTGAAAACTGAGTTTCCTTGAGAGCTGCTTGGAAGCCTGATGGTGTGTGAAGTTAGTGAGCCAAATGGAGTTGTTCTCCCACAAGAACCACTCGGCTGATCCTTCTTCAATATGCCCTTCACCAACATGCAGTGTTTCCTTGATTGAATTAGCTCTCACACCAATATTTGCGTCTAGAGCCTTTGCATTGAGGGCTATCTGAAAACGGCTGTGGCGCTGAAGTTGCCTGTGAATGTGGAGTTGGTGGCATGTGAAACCCACATGTGGAGCATTGGTTTGTGTGGGATGCTCTACCAGGTTCATTCCTAGAAAATGCACTCAAAGGGCACTAAGCATAGAGTGTGAAAACTGAGTTTCCTTGAGAGCTGCTTGGAAGCCTGATGGTGTGTGAAGTTAGTGAGCCAAATGGAGTTGTTCTCCCACAAGAACCACTCGGCTGATCCTTCTTCAATATGCCCTTCACCAACATGCAGTGTTTCCTTGATTGAATTAGCTCTCACACCAATATTTGCGTCTAGAGCCTTTGCATTGAGGGCTATCTGAAAACGGCTGTGGCACTGAAGTTGCCTGTGAATGTGGAGTTGGTGTCATGTGAAACCCGCATGTGGAGCATTCGTTTGTGTGGGATGCTCTATCAGGTTCATTCCTAGATAATGCACTCAAAGGGCACTAAGCATAGAGTGTGAAAACTGAGTTTCCTTGAGAGCTGCTTGGAAGCCTGATGATGTGTGAAGCTAGTGAGCCAAATGGAGTTGTTCTCCCACAAGAACCACTCGGCTGATCCTTCTTCAATATGCCCTTCACCAACATGCAGTGTTTCCTTGATTGAATTAGCTCTCACACCAATATTTGCGTCTAGAGCCATTGCATTGAGGGCTATCTGAAAACGGCTGTGGCGCTGAAGTTGCCTGTGAATGTGGAGTTGGTGGCATGTGAAACCCGCATGTGGAGCATTCGTTTGTGTGGGATGCTCTATCAGGTTCATTCCTAGATAATGCACTCAAAGGGCACTAAGCATAGAGTGTGAAAACTGAGTTTCCTTTAGAGCTGCATGGAAGCCTGATGGTGTGTGAAGCTAGTGAGCCAAATGGAGTTGTTCTCCCACAAGAACCACTCGGCTGATCCTTCTTCAATATGCCCTTCACCAACATGCAGTGTTTCCTTGACTGAATTAGCTCTCACACCAATATCTGCGTCTAGAGCCTTTGCATTGAGGGCTATCTAAAAATGGCTTTGGCGCTGAAGTTGTCTGTGAATGTCGAGTTGGTGGCATGTGAAACCCGCATGTGGAGCATTGGTTTGTGTGGGATGCTCTACCAGGTTCATTCCTAGATAATGCACTCAAAGGGCACTAAGCATACAGTGTAAAAACTGAGTTTCCTTGAGAGCTGCTTGGAAGCCTGATGGTGTGTGAAGTTAGTGAGCCAAATGGAGTTGTTCTCCCACAAGATCCACTCGGCTGATCCTTCTTCAATATGCCCTACACCAACATGCAGTGTTTCCTTGATTGAATTAGCTCTCACACCAATATTTGCGTCTAGAGCCTTTGCATTGAGGGCTATCTGAAAGCGGCTGTGGCGCTGAAGTTGCCTGTGAATGTGGAGTTGGTGGCATGTGAAACCCGCATGTGGAGCATTCGTTTGTGTGGGATGCTCACCAAGCTTCAATTCAGTCCTAGGCACTCAAAGGGCACTAAGCCTCGAGTGTGAAAACTGAGTTTCCTTTAGAGCTGCATGGAAGCCTGATGGTGTGTGAAGTTAGTGAGCCAAATGGAGTTGTTCTCCCACAAGAACCACTCAGCTGATCCTTCTTCAAAATGCCCTTCACCAAACTTGCAGTGTTCCCTTGATTGAATTAGCTCTCACACCAATATTTGCGTCTAGAGCCTTTGCATTGAGGGCTATCTGAAAACGGCTGTGGCGTTGCCCGTATGTGGAGCATTGGTTTGTGTGGGATGCTCTACCAGGTTCATTCCTAGATAATGCAGTCAAAGGGCACTAAGCATAGAGTGTGAAAACTGAGTTTCCTTGAGAGCTGCTTGGAAGCCTGATGGTGTGTGAAGTTAGTGAGCCAAATGGAGTTGTTCTCCCACAAGAACCACTCGGCTGATCCTTCTTCAATATGCCCTACACCAACATGCAGTGTTTCATTGATTGAATTAGCTCTCACACCAATATTTGGGTCTAGAGCCTTTGCATTGAGGGCTATCTGAAAACGGCTTTGGCGCTGAAGTTGTCTGTGAATGTGGAGTTGGTGGCATGTGAAACCCGCATGTGGAGCATTGGTTTGTGTGGGATGCTCTACCAGGTTCATTCCTAGATAATGCAGTGATTGGGCACTAAGCATAGAGTGTGAAAACTGAGTTTCCTTGAGAGCTGCTTGGAAGCCTGATGGTGTGTGAAGTTAGTGAGCCAAATGGAGTTGTTCTCCCACAAGAACAACTCGGCTGATTCTTCTTCAATATGCCCTTCACCAACATGCAGTGTTTCCTTGATTGAATTAGCTCTCACACCAATATTTGCGTCTAGAGCCTTTGCATTGAGGGCTATCTGAAAATCGCTGTGGCGCTGAAGTTGCATGAGAATGTGGAGTTGGTGGCATGTGAAACCCCCATGTGGAGCATTCGTAGGTGTGGGATGCTCTACCAGGTTCATTCCTAGATAATGCACTCAAAGGGCACTAAGCATAGAGTGTGAAAACTGAGTTTCCTTGAGAGCTGCTTGGAAGCCTGATGGTGTGTGAAGTTCGTGAGCCAAAGGGAGTTGTTCTCCCAGAAGAACCACTCAGCTGATCATTCTTCAATATGCCCTTCACCAACATGCAGTGTTTCCTTGATTGAATTAGCTCTCACACCAATATTTGCGTCTAGAGCCTTTGCATTGAGGGCTATCTGAAAATGGCTTTGGCGCTGTGAAACCCGCATGTGGAGCATTCGTTTGTGTGGGATGCTCTACCAGGTTCATTCCTAGATAATGCAGTGAAAGGGCACTAAGCATAGAGTGTGAAAACTGAGTTTCCTTGAGAGCTGCTTGGAAGCCTGATGGTGTGTGAAGTTAGTGAGCCAAATGGAGTTGTTCTCCCACAAGAACCACTCAGCTGATCCTTCTTCAATACGCCCTTCACCAACATGCAATGTTTCCTTGATTGAATTAACTCTCACACCAATATTTGCGTCTAGAGCCTTTGCATTGAGGGCTATCTGAAAATGGCTGTGGCGCTGAATTTGCCTGTGAATGTGGAGTTGGTGGCATGTGAAACCCGCATGTGGAGCATTCGTTTGTGTGGGATGCTCTACCAGATTCATTTCAGTCCTAGGCACTCAATGGGCACTAAGCATAGAGTGTGAAAACTGAGTTTCCTTGAGAGCTGCTTGGAAGCCTGATGGTGTGTGAAGTTAGTGAGCCAAATGGAGTTGTTCTCCCACAAGATCCACTCGGCTGATCCTTCTTCAATATGCCCTACACCAACATGCAGTGTTTCCTTGATTGAATTAGCTCTCACACCAATATTTGCGTCTAGAGCCTTTGCATTGAGGGCTATCTGAAAGCGGCTGTGGCGCTGAAGTTGCCTGTGAATGTGGAGTTGGTGGCATGTGAAACCCGCATGTGGAGCATTCGTTTGTGTGGGATGCTCACCAAGCTTCAATTCAGTCCTAGGCACTCAAAGGGCACTAAGCCTCGAGTGTGAAAACTGAGTTTCCTTTAGAGCTGCATGGAAGCCTGATGGTGTGTGAAGTTAGTGAGCCAAATGGAGTTGTTCTCCCACAAGAACCACTCAGCTGATCCTTCTTCAATATGCCCTTCACCAAACTTGCAGTGTTCCCTTGATTGAATTAGCTCTCACACCAATATTTGCGTCTAGAGCCTTTGCATTGAGGGCTATCTGAAAACGGCTGTGGCGTTGCCCGTATGTGGAGCATTGGTTTGTGTGGGATGCTCTACCAGGTTCATTCCTAGATAATGCAGTCAAAGGGCACTAAGCATAGAGTGTGAAAACTGAGTTTCCTTGAGAGCTGCTTGGAAGCCTGATGGTGTGTGAAGTTAGTGAGCCAAATGGAGTTGTTCTCCCACAAGAACCCCTCGGCTGATCCTTCTTCAATATGCCCTACACCAACATGCAGTGTTTCATTGATTGAATTAGCTCTCACACCAATATTTGGGTCTAGAGCCTTTGCATTGAGGGCTATCTGAAAACGGCTTTGGCGCTGAAGTTGTCTGTGAATGTGGAGTTGGTGGCATGTGAAACCCGCATGTGGAGCATTGGTTTGTGTGGGATGCTCTACCAGGTTCATTCCTAGATAATGCAGTGATTGGGCACTAAGCATAGAGTGTGAAAACTGAGTTTCCTTGAGAGCTGCTTGGAAGCCTGATGGTGTGTGAAGTTAGTGAGCCAAATGGAGTTGTTCTCCCACAAGAACAACTCGGCTGATTCTTCTTCAATATGCCCTTCACCAACATGCAGTGTTTCCTTGATTGAATTAGCTCTCACACCAATATTTGCGTCTAGAACCTTTGCATTGAGGGCTATCTGAAAATCGCTGTGGCGCTGAAGTTGCATGAGAATGTGGAGTTGGTGGCATGTGAAACCCCCATGTGGAGCATTCGTAGGTGTGGGATGCTCTACCAGGTTCATTCCTAGATAATGCACTCAAAGGGCACTAAGCATAGAGTGTGAAAACTGAGTTTCCTTGAGAGCTGCTTGGAAGCCTGATGGTGTGTGAAGTTAGTGAGCCAAAGGGAGTTGTTCTCCCACAAGAACCACTCGGCTGATCATTCTTCAATATGCCCTTCACCAACATGCAGTGTTTCCTTGATTGAATTAACTCTCACACCAATATTTGCGTCTAGAGCCTTTGCATTGAGGGCTATCTGAAAATGGCTTTGGCGCTGTGAAACCCGCCTGTGGAGCATTCGTTTGTGTGGGATGCTCTACCAGGTTCATTCCTAGATAATGCAGTGAAAGGGCACTAAGCATAGAGTGTGAAAACTGAGTTTCCTTGAGAGCTGCTTGGAAGCCTGATGGTGTGTGAAGTTAGTGAGCCAAATGGAGTTGTTCTCCCACAAGAACCACTCAGCTGATCCTTCTTCAATATGCCCTTCACCAACATGCAATGTTTCCTTGATTGAATTAGCTCTCACACCAATATTTGCGTCTAGAGCCTTTGCATTGAGGGCTATCTGAAAACGGCTGTGGCGCTGAAGTTGCCTTTGAATGTGGAGTTGGTGGCATGTGAAACCCGCATGTGGAGCATTCGTTTGTGTGGGATGCTCTACCAGGTTCATTCCTAGATAATGCAGTGAAAGGGCACTAAGCATAGAGTGTGAAAACTGAGTTTCCTTGAGAGCTGCTTGGAAGCCTGATGGTGTGTGAATTTAGTGAGCCAAATGGAGTTGTTCTCCCACAAGAACCATTCAGCTGATCCTTCTTCAATATGCCCTTCACCAACATGCAGTGTTTCCTTGATTGAATTAGCTCTCACACAAATATTTGCGTCTAGAGCCTTTGCATTGAGGGCTATCTGAAAACGGCTGTGGCGCTGAAGTTGCCTGTGAATGTGGAGTTAGTGGCATGTGAAACCCGCATGTGGAGCATTCGTTTGTGTGGGATGCTCACCAAGCTTCATTTCAGTCCTAGGCACTCAAAGGGCACTAAGCATAGAGTGTGCAAACTGAGTTTCCTTGAGAGCTGCTTGGAAGTCTGATGGTGTGTGAAGTTAGTGAGCCAAATGGAGTTGTTGTCCCACAAGAACCACTCGGCTGATTCTGCTTCAATATGCGAATCACCAACATGCAGTGTTTCCTTGATTGAATTACCTTTCACACCAATATTTGCGTCTAGAGCCTTTGCATTGAGGGCTATCTGAAAATGGCTGTGGCGCTGAAGTTGCATGAGAATGTGGAGTTGGTGGCATGTGAAACCCGCGTGTGGAGCATGCTTTTGTGTGGGATGCTCCACCAGGTTCATTCCTAGATAATGCACTCAAAGGGCACTAAGCTTAGAGTGTGAAAACTGAGTTTCCTTGAGAGCTGCTTGGAAGCCTGATGGTGTGTGAAGTTAGTGAGCCAAATGGAGTTGTTCTCCCACAAGAACCACTCGGCTGATCCTTCTTCAATATGCCCTTCACCAACATGCAGTGTTTCCTTGATTGAATTAGCTCTCACACCAATATTTGCACCTAGAGCCTTTGCATTGAGGGCTATCTGAAAATGGCTTTGGCGAAGTTGCCTGTGAATGTGGAGTTAGTGGCATGTGAAACCCGCATGTGGAGCATTCGTTTGTGTGGGATGCTCACCAAGCTTCATTTCAGTCCTATGCACTCAAAGGGCACTAAGCATAGAGTGTGCAAACTGAGTTTCCTTGAGAGCTGCTTGGAAGTCTGATGGTGTGTGAAGTTAGTGAGCCAAATGGAGTTGTTGTCCCACAAGAACCACTCAGCTGATTCTGCTTCAATATGCGAATCACCAACATGCAGTGTTTCCTTGATTGAATTACCTCTCACACCAATATTTGCGTCTAGAGCCTTTGCATTGAGGGCTATCTGAAAATGACTGTGGCGCTGAAGTTGCATGAGAATGTGGAGTTGGTGGCATGTGAAACCCGCATGTGGAGCATTCGTTTGTGTGGGATGCTCCACCAGGTTCATTCCTAGATAATGCACTCAAAGGGCACTAAGCATAGAGTGTGAAAACTGAGTTGCCTTGAGAGCTGCTTGGAAGCCTGATGGTGTGTGAAGTTAGTGAGCCAAAGGGAGTTGTTCTCCCACAAGAACCACTCGGCTGATCCTTCTTCAATATGCCCTTCACCAACATGCAGTGTTTCCTTGATTGAATTAGCTCTCACACCAATATTTGCGTCTAGAGCCTTTGTGTTGAGGGCTATCTGAAAACGGCTTTGGCGCTGAAGTTGTCTGTGAATGTGGAGTTGGTGGCATGTGAAACCCGCATGTGGAGCATTCGTTTGTGTGGTATGCTCACCAAGATTCATTTCAGTCCTAGGCACTCAAAGGGCACTAAGCATAGAGTGTGAAAACTGAGTTTCCTTGAGAGCTGCTTGGAAGCCTGATGGTGTGTGAAGTTAGTGAGCCAAATGGAGTTGTTCTCCCACAAGATCCACTCGGCTGATCCTTCTTCAATATGCCCTACACCAACATGCAGTGTTTCCTTGATTGAATTAGCTCTCACACCAATATTTGCGTCTAGAGCCTTTGCATTGAGGGCTATCTGAAAGCGGCTGTGGCGCTGAACTTGCCTGTGAATGTGGAGTTGGTGGCATGTGAAACCCGCATGTGGAGCATTCGTTTGTGTGGGATGCTCACCAAGCTTCAATTCAGTCCTAGGCACTCAAAGGGCACTAAGCATAGAGTGTGAAAACTGAGTTTCCTTGAGAGCTGCTTGGAAGCCTGATGGTGTGTGAAGTTAGTGAGCCAAATGGAGTTGTTCTCCCACAAGAACCACTTGGCTGATCCTTCTTCAATATGCCCTTCACCAAACTTGCAGTGTTCCCTTGATTGAATTAGCTCTCACACCAATATTTGCGTCTAGAGCCTTTGCATTGAGGGCTATCTGAAAACGGCTGTGGCGTTGCCAGTATGTGGAGCATTGGTTTGTGTGGGATGCTCTACCAGGTTCATTCCTAGATAATGCAGTGAAAGGGCACTAAGCATAGAGTGTGAAAACTGAGTTTCCTTGAGAGCTGCTTGGAAGCCTGATGGTGTGTGAAGTTAGTGAGCCAAATGGAGTTGTTCTCCCACAAGAACCACTCAGCTGATCATTCTTCAATATGCCCTTCACCAACATGCAGTGTTTCCTTGATTGAATTAGCTCTCACACCAATATTTGCGTCTAGAGCCTTTGCATTGAGGGCTATCTGAAAACGGCTGTGGCGCTGAAGTTGCCTTTGAATGTGGAGTTGGGGGCATGTGAAACCCGCATGTGGAGCATTCGTTTGTGTGGGATGCTCTACCAGGTTCATTCCTAGATAATGCAGTCAAAGGGCACTAAGCATAGAGTGTGAAAACTGAGTTTCCTTGAGAGCTGCTTGGAAGCCTGATGGTGTGTGAAGTTAGTGAGCCAAATGGAGTTGTTCTCCCACAAGAACCACTCGGCTGATCCTTCTTCAATATGCCCTTCACCAACATGCAGTGTTTCCTTGATTGAATTAGCTCTCACACCAATATTTGGGTCTAGAGCCTTTGCATTGAGGGCTATCTGAAAATGGCTGTGGCGCTGAAGTTGCCTGTGAATGTGGAGTTAGTGGCATGTGAAACCCGCATGTGGAGCATTCGTTTGTGTGGGATGCTCACCAAGCTTCATTTCAGTCCTATGCACTCAAAGGGCACTAAGCATAGAGTGTGCAAACTGAGTTTCCTTGAGAGCTGCTTGGAAGTCTGATGGTGTGTGAAGTTAGTGAGCCAAATGGAGTTGTTGTCCCACAAGAACCACTCAGCTGATTCTGCTTCAATATGCGAATCACCAACATGCAGTGTTTCCTTGATTGAATTACCTCTCACACCAATATTTGCGTCTAGAGCCTTTGCATTGAGGGCTATCTGAAAATGACTGTGGCGCTGAAGTTGCATGAGAATGTGGAGTTGGTGGCATGTGAAACCCGCATGTGGAGCATTCGTTTGTGTGGGATGCTCCACCAGGTTCATTCCTAGATAATGCACTCAAAGGGCACTAAGCATAGAGTGTGAAAACTGAGTTGCCTTGAGAGCTGCTTGGAAGCCTGATGGTGTGTGAAGTTAGTGAGCCAAAGGGAGTTGTTCTCCCACAAGAACCACTCGGCTGATCATTCTTCAATATGCCCTTCACCAACATGCAGTGTTTCCTTGATTGAATTAGCTCTCACAGCAATATTTGCACCTAGAGCCTTTGCATTGACGGCTATCTGAAAATGGCTTCGGAGCTGAAGTTGTCTGTGAATGTGGAGTTGGTGACATGTGAAACCCGCATGTGGAGCATTGGTTTGTGTGGGATGCTCTACCAGGTTCATTCCTAGATAATGCAGTGAAAGGGCACTAAGCATAGAGTGTGAAAACTGAGTTTCCTTGAGAGCTGCTTGGAAGAATGATGGTGTGTGAAGTTAGTGAGCCAAATGGAGTTGTTCTCCCACAAGAACCACTCAGCTGATTCTTCTTCAATATGCGCTTCACCAACATGCAGTGTTTCCTTGATTGAATTAGCTCTCACACCAATATTTGCGCCTAGAGCCTTTGCATTGAGGGCTATCTGACAATGGCTTTGGAGCTGAAGTTGTGTGTGAATGTGGAGTTGGTGGCATGTGAAACCCACCTGTGGAGCATTGGTTGGTGCGGGAAGCTCACCAAGCTTCATATCAGTCGTAGGCACTCAAAGGGCATTAAACCTAGAGTATGAAAACTGAGTTTCCTTGAGAGCTGCTTGGAAGCCTGATGGTGTGTGAAGTTAGTGAGCCAAATGGAGTTGTTCTATCACAAGAACCACGCTGCTGATTCTTCTTCAATATGCGCATCACCAACATGCAGCGTTTCCTTGATTGAATTAGCTCTCACACCGATATTTGGCCCTGGAGCCTTTGCATTGGGTGCTATCTGAAAACGGCTTTGGCGCTGAAGTTGTCTGTGAATGTGGAGTTGGTGGCATGTGAAACCCGCCAGTGGAGCATTAGTTTGTGCGGGAAGCTCACCAAGCTTCATTTCAGTCCTAGGCACTCAAAGGGCATTAAGCCTAGAGTGTGAAAACTGAGTTTCCTTGAGAGCTGCTTGGAAGCCTGATGGTGTGTGAAGTTAGTGAGCCAAATGGAGTTGTTCTCCCACAAGAACCACTCTGCTGATTCTTCTTCAATATGCGCTTCAACAACATGCAGTGTTTCCTTGATTGAATTAGCTCTCACACCAATATTTGCACCTAGAGCCTTTGCATTGAGGGCTATCTGAAAATGGCTTTGGCGCTGAAGTTGTCTGTGAATGTGGAGTTGGTGGCATGTGAAACCCGCATGTGGAGCATTCATTTGTGTGGGATGCTCTACCAGGTTCTTTCCTAGATAATGCACTCAAAGGGCATTAAGCATAGAGTGTGAAAACTGAGTTTCCTTGAGAGCTGCTTGGAAGCCTGATGGTGTGTGAAGTTAGTGAGCCAAATGGAGTTGTTCTCCCACAAGAACCACTCGGCTGATTCTTCTTCAATATGCGCTTCACCAACATGCAGTGTTTCCTTGATTGAATTAGCTCTCACACCAATATTTGCGTCTAGAGCCTTTGCATTGAGGGCTATCTGACAATGGCTTTGGCGCTGAAGTTGTCTGTGAATGTGGAGTTGGTGGCATGTGAAACCCGCATGTGGAGCATTGGTTTGTGTGGGTTGCTCTACCAGGTTCATTTCAGTCCTAGGCACTCAAAGGGCATTAAGCCTAGAGTGTGAAAACTGAGTTTCCTTGAGAGCTGCTTGGAAGCCTGATGGTGTGTGAAGTTAGTGAGCCAAATGGAGTTGTTGTCCCACAAGAACCACTCGGCTGATTCTTCTTCAATATGCCCTTCACCAACATGCAGTGTTTCCTTGATTGAATTAGCTCTCACACCAATATTTGCGCCTAGAGCCTTTGCATTGACGGCTATCTGAAAATGGCTTTGGCGCTGAAGTTGTCTGTGAATGTGGAGTTGGTGGCATGTGAAACCCGCATGTGGAGCATTGGTTTGTGTGGGATGCTTTACCAGGTTCATTCCTACATAATGCACTCAAACGGCATTAAGCCTAGAGTGTGAAAACTGAGTTTCCTTGAGAGCTGCTTGGAAGCCTGATGGTGTGTGAAGTTAGTAAGACAAATG
Source organism: Ochotona princeps (assembly GCF_030435755.1). NCBI lineage: Eukaryota > Metazoa > Chordata > Mammalia > Lagomorpha > Ochotonidae > Ochotona > Ochotona princeps. The sequence goes on along the minus strand of NW_026699758.1, from coordinate 40,479 downwards.
GAGTTGTTCTCCCACAAGAACCACTCGGCTGATCCTTCTTCAATATGCGCTTCACCAACATGCAGTGTTTCCTTGATTGAATTAGCTCTCACACAAATATTTTTTGCCTAGAGCCTTTGCATTGAGGGCTATCTGAAAATGGCTTTGGCGCTGAAGTTGTCTGTGAATGTGGGGTTGGTGGCATGTGAAACCCGCATGTGGAGCATTGGTTTGTGTGGGATGCTCTACCAAGTTCAATCCTAGATAATGCACTCAAAGGGCATTAAGCCTAGAGTGTGAAAACTGAGTTTCCTTGAGAGCTGCTTGGAAGCCTGATGGTGTGTGAAGTTAGTGAGCCAAATGGAGTTGTTGTCCCACAAGAACCACTCGGCTGATTCTTCTTCAATATGCGCTTCACCAACATGCAGTGTTTCCTTGATTGAATTAGCTCTCACACCAATATTTGCGTCTAGAGCCTTTGCATTGAGGGCTATCTGAAAATGGCTTTGGCGCTGAAGTTGCCTGTGAATGTGGAGTTGGTGGCATGTGAAACCCGCATGTGGAGCATTGGTTTGTGTGGGATGCTCTACCAGGTTCATTCCTAGATAATGCACTCAAAGGGCACTAAGCATAGAGTGTGAAAACTGAGTTTCCTTGAGAGCTGCTTGGAAGCCTGATGGTGTGTGAAGTTAGTGAGCCAAATGGAGTTGTTCTCCCATAAGAACCACTCGGCTGATCCTTCTTCAATATGCCCTTCACCAACATGCAGTGTTTCCTTGATTGAATTAGCTCAAACACCAATATTTGCGTCTAGAGCCTTTGCATTGAGGGCTATCTGAAAATGGCTGTGGCGCTGAAGTTGTCTGTGAATGTGGAGTTGGTGGCATGTGAAACCCGCATGTGGAGCATTCGTTTGTGTGGGATGCTCTACCAGGTTCATTCCTAGATAATGCAGTGTAAGGGCACTAAGCATAGAGTGTGAAAACTGAGTTTCCTTGAGAGCTGCTTGGAAGCCTGATGGTGTGTGAAGTTAGTGAGCCAAATGGAGTTGTTCTCCCATAAGAACCACTCGGCTGATCCTTCTTCAATATGCCCTTCACCAACATGCAGTGTTTCCTTGATTGAATTAGCTCTCACACCAATATTTGCGTCTAGATCCTTTGCATTGAGGGCTATCTGAAAATGGCTTTGGCGCTGAAGTTGCCTGTGAATGTGGAGTTGGTGGCATGTGAAACCGGCATGTGGAGCATTCGTTTGTGTGGGATGCTCTACCAGGTTCATTCCTAGATAATGCAGTGAAAGGGCACTAAGCATAGAGTGTGAAAACTGAGTTTCCTTGAGAGCTGCTTGGAAGCCTGATGGTGTGTGAAGTTAATGAGCCAAATGGAGTTGTTCTCCCACAAGAACCACTCGGCTGATTCTTCTTCAATATGCCCTTCACCAACATGCAGTGTTTCCTTGATTGAATTAGCTCTCACACCAATATTTGCGCCTAGAGCCTTTGCATTGAGGGCTATCTGAAAATGGCTGTGGCGCTGAAGTTGCCTGTGAATGTGGAGTTGGTGGCATGTGAAGCCCGCATGTGGAGCATTGGTTTGTGTGGGATGCTCTACCAGGTTCATTCCTAGATAATGCACTCAAAGGGCACTAAGCATAGAGTGTAAAAACTGAGTTTCCTTGAGAGCTGCTTGGAAGCCTGATGGTGTGTGAAGTTAGTGAGCCAAAGGGAGTTGTTCTCCCACAAGAACCACTCGGCTGATCCTTCTTCAATATGCCCTTCACCAACATGCAGTGTTTCCTTGATTGAATTAGCTCTCACACCAATATTGCGTCTAGAGCCTTTGCATTGAGGGCTATCTGAAAATGGCTTTGGCGCTGCCCGCATATGGAGCATTCGTTTGTGTGAGATGCTCTACCAGGTTCATTCCTAGATAATGCACTCAAAGGGCACTAAGCATAGAGTGTGAAAACTGAGTTTCCTTGAGAGCTGCTTGGAAGCCTGATGGTGTGTGAAGTTAGTGAGCCAAATGGAGTTGTTCTCCCACAAGAACCACTCGGCTGATCCTTCTTCAATATGCCCTTCACCAACATGCAGTGTTTCCTTGATTGAATTAGCTCTCACACCAATATTTGCGCCTAGAGCCTTTGCATTGAGGGCTATCTGAAAACGGCTGTGGCGCTGAAGTTGCATGAGAATGTGGAGTTGGTGGCATGTGAAACCCGCATGTGGAGCATTCGTTTGTGTGGGATGCTCTACCAGGTTCATTCCTAGATAATGCAGTGAAAGGGCACTAAGCATAGAGTGTGAAAACTGAGTTTCCTTGAGAGCTGCTTGGAAGCCTAATGGTGTGTGAAGTTAGTGAGCCAAATGGAGTTGTTCTCCCATAAGAACCACTCGGCTAATCCTTCTTCAATATGTCCTTCACCAACATGCAGTGTTTCCTTGATTGAATTAGCTCAAACACCAATATTTGCGCCTAGAGCCTTTGCATTGAGGGCTATCTGAAAATGGCTGTGGCGCTGAAGTTGCATGAGAATGTGGAGTTGGTGGCATGTGAAACCGGCATGTGGAGCATTCGTTTGTGTGGGATGCTCTACCAGGTTCATTCCTAGATAATGCACTCAAAGGGCACTAAGCATAGAGTGTGAAAACTGAGTTTCCTTGAGAGGTGCTTGGAAGCCTGATGGTGTGTGAAGTTAGTCAGCCAAATGGAGTTGTTCTCCCACAAGAACCACGCTGCTGATTCTTCTTCAATATGCGCATCACCAACATGCAGTGTTTCCTTGATTGAATTAGCTCTCACACCAATATTTGGCCCTGCAGCCTTTGCATTGAGGGCTATCTGAAAACGGTTTTGACGCTGAAGTTGTCTGTGAATGTGGAGTTGGTGGCATGTGAAACCCGCATGTGGAGCATTAGTTTGTGCGGGAAGCTCACCAAGCTTCATTTCAGTCCTAGGCACTCAAATGGCATTAAGCCTAGAGTGTGAAAACTGAGTTTCCTTGAGAGCTGCTTGGAAGCCTGATGGTGTGTGAAGTTAGTGAGCCAAATGGAGTTGTTCTCCCACAAGAACCACTCAGCTGATTCTTCTTCAATATGCGCTTCACCAACATGCAGTGTTTCCTTGATTGAATTAGCTCTCACACCAATATTTTCGCCTAGAGCCTTTGCATTGAGGGCTATCGGACAATGGCTTTGGCGCTGAAGTTGTCTGTGAATGTGGAGTTGGTGGCATGTGAAACCCGCCTGTGGAGCATTGGTTGGTGCGGGAAGTTCACCAAGCTTCATTTCAGTCGTAGGCACTCAAAGGGCATTAAGCATAGAGTGTGAAAACTGAGTTTCCTTGAGAGCTGCTTGGAAGCCTGATGGTGTGTGAAGTTAGTGAGCCAAAGGGAGTTGTTCTCCCACAAGAACCACTCAGCTGATCATTCTTCAATATGCCCTTCACCAACATGCAGTGTTTCCTTGATTGCATTAGCTCTCACACCAATATTTGCGTCTAGAGCCTTTGCATTGAGGGCTATCTGAAAATGGCTTTGGCGCTGCCCACATGTGGAGTATTCGTTTCTGTGGGATGCTCTACCAGGTTCATTCCTAGATAATGTACCCAAAGGGCACTAAGCATAGAGTGTGAAAATTGAGTTTCCTTGAGAGCTGCTTGGAAGCCTGATGGTGTGTGAAGTTAGTGAGCCAAATGGAGTTGTTCTCCCACAAGAACCTCTCAGCTGATCCTTCTTCAATATGCCCTTCACCAACATGCAGTGTTTCCTTGATTGAATTAGCTCTCACACCAATATTTGCGTCTAGAGCCTTTGCATTGAGGGCTATCTGAAAACGGCTGTGGCGCTGAAGTTGCCTTTGAATGTGGAGTTGGTGGCATGTGAAACCCGCATGTGGACCATTCGTTTGTGTGGGATGCTCTACCAGGTCATTCCTAGATAATGCATTGAAAGGGCACTAAGCCTAGAGTGTGAAAACTGAGTTTCCTTGAGAGCTGCTTGGAAGCCTGATGGTGTGTGAAGTTAGTGAGCCAAATGGAGTTGTTCTCCCACAAGAACCACTCGGCTGATCCTTCTTCAATATGCCCTTCACCAACATGCAGTGTTTCCTTGATTGAATTAGCTCTCACACCAATATTTGCGTCTAGAGCCTTTGCATTGAGGGCTATCTGAAAACGGCTGTGGAGCTGAAGTTGTCTGTGAATGTGGAGTTGGTGGCATGTGAAACCCGCATGTGGAGCATTCGTTTGTGTGGGATGCTCACCAAGCTTCATTTCAGTCCTAGGCAATCAAAGGGCACTAAGCCTAGAGTGTGAAAACTGAGTTTCCTTGAGAGCTGCTTGGAAGTCTGATGGTGTGTGAAGTTAGTGAGCCAAATGGAGTTGTTCTCCCACAAGAACCACTCGGCTGATTCTGCTTCAATATGCGCTTCACCAACATGCAGTGTTTCCTTGATTGAATTAGCTCTCACACCAATATTTGCGTCTAGAGCCTTTGCATTGAGGGCTATCTGAAAACGGCTATGGCGCTGAAGTTGCCTGTGAATGTGGAGTTGGTGGCATGTGAAACCCGCATGTGGAGCATTCTTTTGTGTGGGATGCTCTACCAGGTTCATTCCTAGATAATGCAGTGAAAGGGCACTAAGCATAGAGTGTGAAAACTGAGTTTCCTGGAGAGCTGCTTGGATGCCTGATGGTGTGTGAAGTTAGTGAGCCAAATGGAGTTGTTCTCCCACAAGAACCACGCTGCTGATCCTTCTTCAATATGCCCTTCACTAACATGCAGTGTTTCCTTGATTGAATTAGCTCTCATACCAATATTTGCGTCTAGAGCCTTTGCATTGAGGGCTATCTGAAAACGGCTGTGGCGCTGAAGTTGCCTATGAATGTGGAGTTGGTGGCATGTGAAACCCGCATGTGGAGCATTGGTTTGTGTGGGATGCTCTACCAGGTTCATTCCTAGATAATGCAGTGAAAGGGCACTAAGCATAAAGTGTGAAAACTGAGTTTCCTTGAGAGCTGCTTGGAAGCCTGATGGTGTGTGAAGTTAGTGAGCCAAATGGAGTTGTTTTCCCACAAGAACCACTCGGCTGATCCTTCTTCAATATGCCCTTCACCATCATGCAGTGTTTCCTTGATTGAATTAGCTCAAACACCAATATTTGCGTCTAGAGCCTTTGCATTGAGGGCTATCTGAAAACGGCTGTGGCGCTGAAGTTAACTGTGAATGTGGAGTTGGTGGCAAGTGAAACCTGCCTGTGGAGCATTGGTTGGTGCGGGAAGCTCACCAAGCTTCATTTCAGTCCTAGGCACTCAAAGGGCATTAAGCCTAGAGTGTGAAAACTGAGTTTCCTTGAGAGCTGCTTGGAAGCCTGATGGTGTGTGAAGTTAGTGAGCCAAATGGAGTTGTTCTCCCACAAGAACCAATCGGCTGATTCTTCTTCAATATGCGCATCACCAACATGCAGTGTTTCCTTGATTGAATTAGCTCTCACACCAATATTTGCATCTAGAGCCTTTGCATTGAGTGCTATCTGAAAACGGCTGTGGCGCTGAAGTTGTCTGTGAATGTGGAGTTGGTGGCATGTGAAACCCGCCTGTGGAGCATTAGTTTGTGCGGGAAGCTCACCAAGCTTCATTTCAGTCCTAGGCACTCAAAGGGCATTAAGCCTAGAGTGTGAAAACTGAGTTTCCTTGAGAGCTGCTTGGAAGCCTGATGGTGTGTGAAGTTAGTGAGTCAAGTGGAGTTGTTCTCCCACAAGAACCACTCTGCTGATTCTTCTTCAATATGCGCTTCACCAACATGCAGTGTTTCCTTGATTGAATTAGCTCTCACACCAATATTTTCGCCTAGAGCCTTTGCATTGAGGGCTATCTGAAAATGGCTTTGGCGCTGAAGTTGTCTGTGCATGTGGAGTTGGTGGCATGTGAAACCCGCATGTGGAGTATTGGTTTGTGTGGGATGCTCTACCAGGTTCATTTCAGTCCTAGGCACTCAAAGGGCACTAAGCATATAGTGTGAAAACTGAGTTTCCTTGAGAGCTGCTTGGAAGCCTGATGGTGTGTGAAGTTAGTGAGCCAAATGGAGTTGTTCTCCCACAAGAACCACTCGGCTGATTCTTCTTCAATATGCGCTTCACCAACATGCAGTGTTTCCTTTATTGAATTAGCTCTCACACCAATATTTGGGCCTAGAGCCTTTGCATTGAGGGCTATCTGAAAATGGCTTTGGCGCTGAAGTTGTCTGTGAATGTGGAGTTGGTGGCATGTGAAACCCGCATGTGGAGCATTGGTTTGTGTGGGATGCTCTACCAGGTGCATTCCTACATAATGCACTCAAAGGGCATTAAGCCTAGAGTGTGAAAACTGAGTTTCCTTGAGAGCTGCTTGGAAGCCTGATGGTGTGTGAAGTTAGTGAGCCAAATGGAGTTGTTCTCCCACAAGAACCACTCGGCTGATTCTTCTTCAATATGCCCTTCACCAACATGCAGTGTTTCCTTGATTGAATTAGCTCTCACACCAATATTTGTGCCTAGAGCCTTTGCATTGAGTGCTCTCTGAAAACCTCTTTGTCGCTGAAGTTGTCTGTGAATGTGGATTTGGTGGCATGTGAAACCCGCATGTGGAGCATTAGTTTGTGCGGGAAGCTCAATAAGCTTCATTTCAGTCCTAGGCACTCAAAGGGCATTAAGCCTAGAGTGTGAAAACTGAGTTTCCTTGAGAGCTGCTTGGAAGCCTGATGGTGTGTGAAGTTAGTCAGCCAAGTATAGTTATTCCTCCACAAGAACCACTCGGCTGTTTCTTCTTCAACATGCGCTTCACCAACATGCAGTGTTTTCTTGATTGAATTAGCTCTCACACCAATATTTGGGCCTAGAGCCTTTGCATTGAGGGCTATCTGAAAATGGCTTTGGCGCTGAAGTTGTTCTGTCTGTGAATGTGGAGTTGGTGGCATGTGAAACCCGCCTGTGGAGCATTGGTTGGTGCGGGAAGCTCACCAAGCTTCATTTCAGTCCTAGGCACTCAAAGGGCATTAAGCCTAGAGTGTGAAAACTGAGTTTGCTTGAGAGCTGCTTGGAAGCCTGATGGTGTGTGAAGTTAGTGAGCCAAATGGAGTTGTTCTCCCACAAGAACCACTCGGCTGATCCTTCTTCAATATGCGCATCACCAACATGCAGTGTTTCCTTGATTGAATTAGCTCTCACACCAATATTTGGCCCTGGAGCCTTTGCATTGAGTGCTATCTGAAAACGGCTTTGGCGATGAAGTTGTCTGTGAATGTGGAGTTGGTGGCATGTGAAACCCGCATGTGGAGCATTGGTTGTGCGGGATGCTCTACCAGGTTCTTTCCTAGATAATGCACTCAAAGGGCATTAAGCCTAGAGTGTGAAAACTGAGTTTCCTTGAGAGCTGCTTGGAAGCCTGATGGTGTGTGAAGTTAGTGAGCCAAATGGAGTTGTTCTCCCACAAGAACCACTCGGCTGATTCTTCTTCAATATGCGCTTCACCAACATGCAGTGTTTCCTTGATTGAATTAGCTCTCACACCAATATTTGTGCCTAGAGCCTTTGCATTGAGGGCTATCTGACAATGGCTTTGGCGCTGAAGTTGCCTGTGAATGTGGAGTTGGTGGCATGTGAAACCCGCCTGTGGAGCATTGGTTGGTGCGGGAAGCTCACCAAGCTTCATGTCAGTCCTAGGCACTCAAAGGGCATTAAGCCTAAAGTGTGAAACCTGAGTTTCCTTGAGAGCTGCTTGGAAACCTGATGGTGTGTGAAGTTAGTCAGCCAAATGGAGTTGTTCTCCCACAAGAACCATGCTGCAGATTCTTCTTCAATATGCGCTTCACCAACATGCAGTGTTTCCTTCATTGAATTAGCTCTCACAACAATATTTGGCCCTGGAGCCTTTGCATTGAGTGCTATCTGAAAATGGCTTTGGCGCTGAAGTTGTCTGTGAATGTGGAGTTGGTGGCATGTGAAACCCGCATGTGGAGCATTCGTTTGTGTGGGATGCTCTACCAGGTTCATTTCAGTCCTAGGCACTCAAAGAGCAATAAGCCTAGAGTGTGAAATCTGAGTTTCCTTGAGAGCTGCTTGGAAGCCTGATGGTGTGTGAAGTTAGTGAGCCAAATGGAGTTGTTCTCCCACAAGAACCACTCAGCTGATTCTTCTTCAATATGCGCTTCACCAACATTCAGTGTTTCCTTGATTGAATTAGCTCTCACACCAATATTTGCACCTAGAGCCTTTGTATTGAGGGCTATCTGAAAATGGCTTTGGCGCTGAAGTTGTCTGTGAATGTGGAGTTGGTGGCATGTGAAACCCGCCTGTGGAGCATTGGTTGGTGCGGGAAGCTCACCAAGCTTCATTTCAGTCGTAGGCACTCAAAGGGCATTAAGCCTAGAGTGTGAAAACTGAGTTTGCTTGAGAGCTGCTTGGAAGCCTGATGGTGTGTGAAGTTAGTGAGCCAAATGGAGTTGTTCTCCCACAAGAACCACTCGGCTGATCCTTCTTCAATATGCGCATCACCAACATGCAGTGTTTCCTTGATTGAATTAGCTCTCACACCAATATTTGGCCCTGGAGCCTTTGCATTGAGTGCTATCTGAAAACGGCTTTGGCGCTGAAGTTGTCTGTGAATGTGGAGTTGGTGGCATGTGAAACCCGCATGTGGAGCATTGGTTGTGCGGGATGCTCTACCAGGTTCTTTCCTAGATAATGTAGGCATTAAGCCTAGAGTGTGAAAACTGAGTTTCCTTGAGAGCTGCTTGGAAGCCTGATGGTGTGTGAAGTTAGTGAGCCAAATGGAGTTGTTCTCCCACAAGAACCACTCGGCTGATTCTTCTTCAATATGCGCTTCACCAACATGCAGTGTTTCCTTGATTGAATTAGCTGCTCTACACCAATATTTGTGCCTAGAGCCTTTGCATTGAGGGCTATCTGACAATGGCTTTGGGCGCTGAAGTTTGCCTGTGAATGTGGAGTTGGTGGCATGTGTAGAAACCCGCCTGTGGAGCATTGGTTGGTGCGGGAAGCTCACCAAGCTTCATGTCAGTCCTAGGCACTCAAAGGGCATTAAGCCTAAAGTGTGAAACCTGAGTTTCCTTGAGAGCTGCTTGGAAACCTGATGGTGTGTGAAGTTAGTCAGCCAAATGGAGTTGTTCCCACAAGAACCATGCTGCAGATTCTTCTTCAATATGCGCTTCACCAACATGCAGTGTTTCCTTCATTGAATTAGCTCTCACAACAATATTTGGCCCTGGAGCCTTTGCATTGAGTGCTATCGAAAATGGCTTTGGCGCTGAAGTTGTCTGTGAATGTGGAGTTGGTGGCATGTGAAACCCGCATGTGAGAGCATCGTTTGTGTGGGATGCTCTACCAGGTTCATTTCAGTCCTAGGCACTCAAAGAGCAATAAGCCTAGAGTGTGAAATCTGAGTTTCCTTGAGAGCTGCTTGGAAGCCTGATGGTGTGTGAAGTTAGTGAGCAAATGGAGTTGTTCTCCACAAGAACCACTCGGCTGATTCTTCTTCAATATGCGCTTCACCACATGCAGTGTTTCCTTGATTCAATTAGCTCTCACACCAATATTTGCGCTAGAGCCTTTGTATTGAGGGCTATCTGGAATATGGCTTTGGCGCTGAAGTTGTCTTGTGAATGTGGAGTTGTGGCATGAGAAACCCGCAATGTGGAGCATTGTTTGTGTTTGATGCTCTACCAGGTTCATTCCTACATAATGCACTCAAGGGCATTAAGCCTAGAGTGTGAAAACTGAGTTTCCTTGAGAGCTGCTTGGAAGCTGATGGTGTGTGAAGTTAGTGAGCCAAATGGAGTTGTTCATCCCACAAGAACCACTCGGCTGATTCTTCTTCAATATGCGCTTCACCAACATGCAGTGTTTCCTTGATTGAATTAGCTCTCACACCAATATTTGCGTCTAGAGCCTTTGCATTGAGGGCTATCTGAAAATGGCTTTGGCGCTGAAGTTGTCTGTTGAATGTGGAGTTGGTGGCATGTGAAACCCGCATGTGGAGCATTGGTTTGTGTGGGATGCTCTACCAGGTTCATTCCTACATAATGCACTCAAAGGGCATTAAGCCTAGAGTGTGAAAACTGAGTTTCCTTGAGAGCTGCTTGGAAGCCTGATGGTGTGTGAAGTTAGTGAGCCAAATGGAGTTGTTCTCCCACAAGAACCACTCGGCAGATTCTTCTTCAATATGCCCTTCACCAACATGCAGTGTTTCCTTGATTGAATTAGCTCTCACACCAATATTTCGCCTAGAGCCTTTGCATTGAGGGGCTATCTGAAAATGGCTTTGGCGCTGAAGTTGTCTGTGAATGTGGGAGTTGGTGGCATGTGAAACCCGCATGTGGAGCATTGGTTTTGTGTGGGATGCTCTACCACGTGCATTTCATTCCTAGGCACTCAAAGGGCATTAAGCCTAGAGTGTGAAAACTGAGTTTCCTTGAGAGCTGCATGTAAGCCTGATGGTATGTGAAGTTAGTGAGCGCAAATGGAGTTGTTCTCCACAAGAACCACTCGGCTGATTCTTCTTCAATATGCGTTTCACCAACATGCAGTGTTTCCTTGATTGAATTAGCTCTCACACCAATATTTCGCCTAGAGCCTTTGCATTGAGGGGCTATCTGAAAATGGCTTTGGCGCTGAAGTTGTCTGTGAATGTGGAGTTGGTGGCATGTGAAACCCGCATGTGGAGCACTGGTTTGTGTGGGATACTCACCAATGTTCTTTCCTAGATAATGCACTCAAAGGGCATTAAGCCTAGGAGTGTGGAAAACTGAGTTTCCTTGAGAGCTGCATGGAAGCCTGATGGTGTGTGAAGTTAGTGAGCCAAATGGAGGTGTTCTCCCGCAAGAACCACTCGGCTGATTCTTCTTCAATATGCGCTTCACCAACATGCAGTGTTTCCTTGATTGAATTAGCTCTCACACCAATATTTGCGCCTAGAGGCCTTTGTATTGAGGGCTATCTGAAAATGGCTTTGGCGCTGAAGTTGTCTGTGAATGTGGAGTTGGTGGCATGTGAAACCCGCATGTGGAGCATTAGTTTGTGTGGGATGCTGTACCAGGTTCATTCCTACATAATGCACTCAAAGGGCATTAAGCCTAGAGTGTGAAAACTGAGTTTCCTTGAGAGCTGCTTGGAAGCCTGATGGTGTGTGAAGTTAGTGAGCCAAATGGAGTTGTTCTCCCACAAGAACCACTCGGCTGATTCTTCTTCAATATGCGCTTCACCAACATGCAGTGTTTCCTTGATTGAATTAGCTCTCACACCAATATTTGCGCCTAGAGCCTTTGCATTGAGGGCTATCTGAAAATGGCTGTGGCGCTGAAGTTGTGTGTGAATGTGGAGTTGGTGGCATGTGAAACCCGCATGTGGAGCATTGGTTCGTGTGGGATTCTCTACCAGGTTCATTCCTACATAATGCACTCAAAGGGCATTAAGCCTAGAGTGTGAAAACTGAGTTTCCTTGAGAGCTGCTTGGAAGCCTGATGGTGTGTGAAGTTAGTGAGCCAAATGGAGTTGTTCTCCCACAAGAACCACTCGGCTGATTCTTCTTCAATATGCGCTTCACCAACATGCAGTGTTTCCTTGATTGAATTAGCTCTCACACCAATAATTTCGCCTAGAGCCTTTGCATTGAGGGCTATCTGAAAATGGCTTTGGCGCTGAAGTTGTCTGTGAATGTGGAGTTGGTGGCATGTGAAACCCGCATGTGGAGCATTGGTTTGTACGGGAGGCTCACCAAGCTTCATTTCAGTCGTAGGCACTCAAAGGGCATTAAGCCTAGAGTGTGAAAACTGAGTTTCCTTGAGAGCTGCTTGGAAGCCTGATGGTGTGTGAAGTTAGTGAGCCAAGTGGAGTTGTTCTCCCACAAGAACCACTCGGCTGATTCTTCTTCAATATGCGCTTCACCAACATGCAGTGTTTCCTTGATTGAATTAGCTCTCACACCAATATTTGCGCCTAGAGCCTTTGCATTGAGGGCTATCTGAAAATGGCTTTGGCGCTGAAGTTGTCTGTGAATGTGGAGTTGGTGGCATGTGAAACCCGCATGTGGAGCATTGGTTTGTGTGGGATGCTCTACCAGGTTCATTCCTACATAATGCACTCAAAGGGCATTAAAACTAGAGTGTGAAAACTGAGTTTCCTTGAGAGCTGCTTGGAAGCCTGATGGTGTGTGAAGTTAGTCAGCCAAATGGAGGTGTTCTCCCGCAAGAACCACTCGGCTGATTCTTCTTCAATATGCGCTTCATCAACATGCAGTGTTTCCTTGATTGAATTAGCTCTCACACCAATATTTGCGCCTAGAGCCTTTGTATTGAGGGCTATCTGAAAATGGGTTTGGCGCTGAAGTTGTCTGTGAATGTGGAGTTGGTGGCATGTGAAACCCGCATGTGGAGCATTGGTTCGTGTGGGATGCTCGACCAGGTTCATTTCAGTCCTAGGCACTCAAAGGGCTTTAAGCCTAGAGTGTGAAAACTGAGTTTCCTTGAGAGCTGCTTGGAAGCCTGATGGTGTGTGAAGTTAGTGAGTCAAATGGAGTTGTTCTCCCACAAGAACCACTCGGCTGATTCTTCTTCAATATGCGCTTCACCAACATGCAGTGTTTCCTTGATTGAATTGGCTCTCACACCAATATTTGCGCCTAGAGCCTTTGCATTGAGGGCTATCTGAAAATGGCTTTGGCGCTGAAGTTGTCTGTGAATGTGGAGTTGGTGGCATGTGAAACCCGCATGTGGAGCATTGGTTTGTGTGGGATGCTCTACCAGGTTCATTCCTAGATAATGCAGTGAAAGGGCACTAAGCATAAAGTGTGAAAACTGAGTTTCCTTGAGAGCTGCTTGGAAGCCTGATGGTGTGTGAAGTTAGTGAGCCAAATGGAGTTGTTCTCCCACAAGAACGACTCGCCTGATCCTTCTTCAATATGCCCTTTAACATCATGCAATGTTTCCTTGATTGAATTAGCTCTCACACCAATATTTGCGTCTAGAGCCTTTGCATTGAGGGCTATCTGAAAACGGCTGTGGCTCTGACGTTGCCTGTGAATGTGGAGTTGGTGGCATGTGAAACCCGCAAGTGGAGCATTCATTTGTGTGGGATGCTCACCAAGCTGCATTTCAGTCCTAGGCATTCAAAGGGCACTAAGCCTAGAGTGTGAAAACTGAGTTTCCTTGAGAGCTGCTTGGAAGCCTGATGGTGTGTGAAGTTAGTGAGCCAAATGGAGTTGTTCTCCCACAAGAACCACTCGGCTGATCATTCTTCAATATGCCCTTCACCAACATGCAGTGTTTCCTTGATTGAATTAGCTCTCACACCAATATTTGCGCCTAGAGCCTTTGCATTGAGGGCTATCTGACAATGGCTTTGGCGCTGAAGTTGTCTGTGAATGTGGAGTTGGTGGCAAGTGAAACCTGCCTGTGGAGCATTGGTTTGTGCGGGAAGCTCACCAAGCTTCATTTCAGTCGTAGGCACTCAAAGGGCATTAAGCCTAGAGTGTGAAAACTGAGTTTCCTTGAGAGCTGCTTGGAAGCCTGATGGTGTGTGAAGTTAGTGAGCCAAATGGAGTTGTTCTCCCACAAGAACCAATCGGCTGATTCTTCTTCAATATGCGCATCACCAACATGCAGTGTTTCCTTGATTGAATTAGCTCAAACACCAATATTTGCGTCTAGAGCCTTTGCATTGAGTGCTATCTGAAAACGGCTGTGGCGCTGAAGTTGTCTTAGAATGTGGAGTTGGTGGCATGTGAAACCCGCCTGTGGAGCATTAGTTTGTGCGGGAAGCTCACCAAGCTTCATTTCAGTCCTAGGCACTCAAAGGGCATTAAGCCTAGAGTGTGAAAACTGAGTTTCCTTGAGAGCTGCATGGAAGCCTGATGGTGTGTGAAGTTAGTGAGCCAAATGGAGTTGTTCTCCCACAAGAACCACTCGGCTGATTCTTCTTCAATATGCGTTTCACCAACATGCAGTGTTTCCTTGATTGAATTAGCTCTCACACCAATATTTCGCCTAGAGCCTTTGCATTGAGGGCTATCTGAAAATGGCTTTGGCGCTGAAGTTGTCTGTGAATGTGGAGTTGGTGGCATGTGAAACCCGCATGTGGAGCACTGGTTTGTGTGGGATGCTCACCAATGTTCTTTCCTAGATAATGCACTCAAAGGGCATTAAGCCTAGAGTGTGAAAACTCAGTTTCCTTGAGAGCTGCATGGAAGCCTGATGGTGTGTGAAGTTAGTGAGCCAAATGGAGGTGTTCTCCCGCAAGAACCACTCGGCTGATTCTTCTTCAATATGCGCTTCACCAACATGCAGTGTTTCCTTGATTGAATTAGCTCTCACACCAATATTTGCGCCTAGAGCCTTTGTATTGAGGGCTATCTGAAAATGGCTTTGGCGCTGAAGTTGTCTGTGAATGTGGAGTTGGTGGCATGTGAAACCCGCATGTGGAGCATTAGTTTGTGTGGGATGCTGTACCAGGTTCATTCCTACATAATGCACTCAAAGGGCATTAAGCCTAGACTGTGAAAACTGAGTTTCCTTGAGAGCTGCTTGGAAGCCTGATGGTGTGTGAAGTTAGTGAGCCAAATGGAGTTGTTCTCCCACAAGAACCACTCGGCTGATTCTTCTTCAATATGCGCTTCACCAACATGTAGTGTTTCCTTGATTGAATTAGCTCTCACACCAATATTTTCGCCTAGAGCCTTTGCATTGAGGGCTATCTGAAAATGGCTTTGGCGCTGAAGTTGTCTGTGAATGTGGAGTTGGTGGCATGTGAAACCCGCATGTGGAGCATTGGTTTGTACGGGAGGCTCACCAAGCTTCATTTCAGTCGTAGGCACTCAAAGGGCATTAAGCCTAGAGTGTGAAAACTGAGTTTCCTTGAGAGCTGCTTGGAAGCCTGATGGTGTGTGAAGTTAGTGAGCCAAGTGGAGTTGTTCTCCCACAAGAACCACTCGGCTGATTCTTCTTCAATATGCGCTTCACCAACATGCAGTGTTTCCTTGATTGAATTAGCTCTCACACCAATATTTGCGCCTAGAGCCTTTGCATTGAGGGCTATCTGAAAATGGCTTTGGCGCTGAAGTTGTCTGTGCATGTGGAGTTGGTGGCATGTGAAACCCGCATGTGGAGCATTGGTTTGTGTGGGATGCTCTACCAGGTTCATTCCTACATAATGCACTCAAAGGGCATTAAAACTAGAGTGTGAAAACTGAGTTTCCTTGAGAGCTGCTTGGAAGCCTGATGGTGTGTGAAGTTAGTCAGCCAAATGGAGGTGTTCTCCCGCAAGAACCACTCGGCTGATTCTTCTTCAATATGCGCTTCACCAACATGCAGTGTTTCCTTGATTGAATTAGCTCTCACACCAATATTTGCGCCTAGAGCCTTTGTATTGAGGGCTATCTGAAAATGGGTTTGGCGCTGAAGTTGTCTGTGAATGTGGAGTTGGTGGCATGTGAAACCCGCATGTGGAGCATTGGTTCGTGTGGGATGCTCGACCAGGTTCATTTCAGTCCTAGGCACTCAAAGAGCATTAAGCCTAGAGTGTGAAA
Organism: Ochotona princeps; assembly: GCF_030435755.1. Taxonomy (NCBI): domain Eukaryota; kingdom Metazoa; phylum Chordata; class Mammalia; order Lagomorpha; family Ochotonidae; genus Ochotona; species Ochotona princeps. Next base: position 24,928 of record NW_026699758.1, on the reverse strand, counting down.
ACTGAGTTTCCTTGAGAGCTGCTTGGAAGCCTGATGGTGTGTGAAGTTAGTGAGTCAAATGGAGTTGTTCTCCCACAAGAACCACTCGGCTGATTCTTCTTCAATATGCGCTTCACCAATATGCAGTGTTTCCTTGATTGAATTGGCTCTCACACCAATATTTGCGCCTAGAGCCTTTGCATTGAGGGCTATCTGAAAATGGCTTTGGCGCTGAAGTTGTCTGTGAATGTGGAGTTGGTGGCATGTGAAACCCGCATGTGGAGCATTGGTTTGTGTGGGATGCTCTACCAGGTTCATTCCTAGATAATGCAGTGAAAGGGCACTAAGCATAAAGTGTGAAAACTGAGTTTCCTTGAGAGCTGCTTGGAAGCCTGATGGTGTGTGAAGTTAGTGAGCCAAATGGAGTTGTTCTCCCACAAGAACCACTCGGCTGATCCTTCTTCAATATGCCCTTCACCATCATGCAGTGTTTCCTTGATTGAATTAGCTCTCACACCAATATTTGCGTCTAGAGCCTTTGCATTGAGGGCTATCTGAAAACGGCTGTGGCGCTGACGTTGCCTGTGAATGTGGAGTTGGTGGCATGTGAAACCCGCATGTGGAGCATTCATTTGTGTGGGATGCTCACCAAGCTGCATTTCAGTCCTAGGCATTCAAAGGGCACTAAGCCTAGAGTGTGAAAACTGAGTTTCCTTGAGAGCTGCTTGGAAGCCTGATGGTGTGTGAAGTTAGTGAGCCAAATGGAGTTGTTCTCCCACAAGAACCACTCGGCTGATTCTTCTTCAATATGCGCTTCACCAACATGCAGTGTTTCCTTGATTGAATTAGCTCTCACACCAATATTTTCGCCTAGAGCCTTTGCATTGAGGGCTATCTGAAAATGGCTTTGGCGCTGAAGTTGTCTGTGAATGTGGAGTTGGTGGCATGTGAAACCCGCATGTGGAGCATTGGTTTGTACGGGAGGCTCACCAAGCTTCATTTCAGTCGTAGGCACTCAAAGGGCATTAAGCCTAGAGTGTGAAAACTGAGTTTCCTTGAGAGCTGCTTGGAAGCCTGATGGTGTGTGAAGTTAGTGAGCCAAGTGGAGTTGTTCTCCCACAAGAACCACTCGGCTGATTCTTCTTCAATATGCGCTTCACCAACATGCAGTGTTTCCTTGATTGAATTAGCTCTCACACCAATATTTGCACCTAGAGCCTTTGCATTGAGGGCTATCTGAAAATGGCTTTGGCGCTGAAGTTGTCTGTGCATGTGGAGTTGGTGGCATGTGAAACCCGCATGTGGAGCATTGGTTTGTGTGGGATGCTCTACCAGGTTCATTCCTACATAATGCACTCAAAGGGCATTAAAACTAGAGTTTGAAAACTGAGTTTCCTTGAGAGCTGCTTGGAAGCCTGATGGTGTGTGAAGTTAGTCAGCCAAATGGAGGTGTTCTCCCGCAAGAACCACTCGGCTGATTCTTCTTCAATATGCGCTTCACCAACATGCAGTGTTTCCTTGATTGAATTAGCTCTCACACCAATATTTGCGCCTAGAGCCTTTGTATTGAGGGCTATCTGAAAATGGGTTTGGCGCTGAAGTTGTCTGTGAATGTGGAGTTGGTGGCATGTGAAACCCGCATGTGGAGCATTGGTTCGTGTGGGATGCTCGACCAGGTTCATTTCAGTCCTAGGCACTCAAAGGGCATTAAGCCTAGAGTGTGAAAACTGAGTTTCCTTGAGAGCTGCTTGGAAGCCTGATGGTGTGTGAAGTTAGTGAGTCAAATGGAGTTGTTCTCCCACAAGAACCACTCGGCTGATTCTTCTTCAATATGCGCTTCACCAATATGCAGTGTTTCCTTGATTGAATTGGCTCTCACACCAATATTTGCGCCTAGAGCCTTTGCATTGAGGGCTATCTGAAAATGGCTTTGGCGCTGAAGTTGTCTGTGAATGTGGAGTTGGTGGCATGTGAAACCCGCATGTGGAGCATTGGTTTGTGTGGGATGCTCTACCAGGTTCATTCCTAGATAATGCAGTGAAAGGGCACTAAGCATAAAGTGTGAAAACTGAGTTTCCTTGAGAGCTGCTTGGAAGCCTGATGGTGTGTGAAGTTAGTGAGCCAAATGGAGTTGTTCTCCCACAAGAACCACTCGGCTGATCCTTCTTCAATATGCCCTTCACCATCATGCAGTGTTTCCTTGATTGAATTAGCTCTCACACCAATATTTGCGTCTAGAGCCTTTGCATTGAGGGCTATCTGAAAACGGCTGTGGCGCTGACGTTGCCTGTGAATGTGGAGTTGGTGGCATGTGAAACCCGCATGTGGAGCATTCATTTGTGTGGGATGCTCACCAAGCTGCATTTCAGTCCTAGGCATTCAAAGGGCACTAAGCATAGAGTGTGAAAACTGAGTTTCCTTGAGAGCTGCTTGGAAGCCTGATGGTGTGTGAAGTTAGTGAGCCAAATGGAGTTGTTCTCCCACAAGAACCACTCGGCTGATCCTTCTTCAATATGCCCTTCACCAACATGCAGTGTTTCCTTGATTGAATTAGCTCTCACACCAATATTTGCGCCTAGAGCCTTTGCATTGAGGGCTATCTGACAACGGCTTTGGCGCTGAAGTTGTCTGTGAATGTGGAGTTGGTGGCAAGTGAAACCTGCCTGTGGAGCATTGGTTGGTGCGGGAAGCTCACCATGCTTCATTTCAGTCGTAGGCACTCAAAGGGCATTAAGCCTAGAGTGTGAAAACTGAGTTTCCTTGAGAGCTGCTTGGAAGCCTGATGGTGTGTGAAGTTAGTGAGCCAAATGGAGTTGTTCTCCCACAAGAACCAATCGGCTGATTCTTCTTCAATATGCGCATCACCAACATGCAGTGTTTCCTTGATTGAATTAGCTCAAACACCAATATTTGCATCTAGAGCCTTTGCATTGAGTGCTATCTGAAAACGGCTGTGGCGCTGAAGTTGTCTGTGAATGTGGAGTTGGTGGCATGTGAAACCCGCCTGTGGAGCATTAGTTTGTGCGGGAAGCTCACCAAGCTTCATTTCAGTCCTAGGCACTCAAAGGGCATTAAGCCTAGAGTGTGAAAACTGAGTTTCCTTGAGAGCTGCTTGGAAGCCTGATGGTGTGTAAAGTTAGTGAGTCAAGTGGAGTTGTTCTCCCACAAGAAACACTCTGCTGATTCTTCTTCAATATGCGCTTCACCAACATGCAGTGTTTCCTTGATTGAATTAGCTCTCACACCAATATTTTCGCCTAGAGCCTTTGCATTGAGGGCTATCTGAAAATGGCTTTGGCGCTGAAGTTGTCTGTGCATGTGGAGTTGGTGGCATGTGAAACCCGCATGTGGAGCATTGGTTTGTGTGGGATGCTCTACCAGGTTCATTTCAGTCCTAGGCACTCAAAGGGCATTAAGCCTAGAGTGTGAAAACTGAGATTCCTTGAGAGCTGCTTGGAAGCCTGATGGTGTGTGAAGTTAGTGAGCCAAATGGAGTTGTTCTCCCACAAGAACCACTCGGCTGATTCTTCTTCAATATGCACTTCACCAACATGCAGTGTTTCCTTGATTGAATTAGCTCTCACACCAATATTTGCATCTAGAGCCTTTGCATTGAGTGCTATCTGAAAACGGCTGTGGCGCTGAAGTTGTCTGTGAATGTGGAGTTGGTGGCATGTGAAACCCGCATGTGGAGCATTGGTTTGTGTGGGATGCTCTACCAGGTTCATTCCTACATAATGCACTCAAAGGGCATTAAGCCTAGAGTGTGAAAACTGAGTTTCCTTGAGAGCTGCTTGGAAGCCTGATGGTGTGTGAAATTAGTGAGCCAAATGGAGTTGTTCTCCCACAAGAACCACTCGGCTGATTCTTCTTCAATATGCGCTTCACCAACATGCAGTGTTTCCTTGATTGAATTAGCTCTCACACCAATATTTGCGCCTAGAGCCTTTGCATTGAGGGCTATCTGAAAATGGCTTTGGCGCTGAAGTTGTCTGTGAATGTGGAGTTGGTGGCATGTGAAACCCGCATGTGGAGCATTGGTTTGTGTGGGATGCTCTACCAGGTGCATTCCTACATAATGCACTCAAAGGGCATTAAGCCTAGAGTGTGAAAACTGAGTTTCCTTGAGAGCTGCTTGGAAGCCTGATGGTGTGTGAAGTTAGTCAGCCAAGTATAGTTATTCTCCCACAAGAACCACTCGGCTGTTTCTTCTTCAATATGCGCTTCACCAACATGCAGTGTTTTCTTGATTGAATTAGCTCTCACACCAATATTTGGGCCTAGAGCCTTTGCATTGAGGGCTATCTGAAAATGGCTTTGGCGCTGAAGTTGTCTGTGAATGTGGAGTTGGTGGCATGTGAAACCCGCATGTGGAACATTGGTTTGTGTGTAATGCTATACCAGGTTCATTCCTAGATAATGCACTCAAAGGGCATTAAGCCTAGAGTGTGAAAACTGAGTTTCCTTGAGAGCTGCTTGGAAGCCTGATGGTGTGTGAAGTTAGTGAGCCAAATGGAGTTGTTCTCCCAGAAGAAATACTCAGCTGATTCTTCTTCAATATGTGCTTCACCAACATGCAGTGTTTCCTTGATTGAATTAGCTCTCACAAAAATATTTGGGCCTAGAGCCTTTGCATTGAGGGCTATCTGAAAATGGCTTTGGCGCTGAAGTTGTCTGTGAATGTGGAGTTGGTGGCATGTGAAACCCGCATGTGGAGCATTGGTTTGTGTGGGATGCTCTACCAGGTGCATTTCAGTCCTAGGCACTCAAAGGGCATTAAGCCTAGAGTGTGAAAACTGAGTTTCCTTGAGAGCTGCATGGAAGCCTGATGGTGTGTGAAGTTAGTGAGCCAAATGGAGTTGTTCTCCCACAAGAACCACTCGGCTGATTCTTCTTCAATATGCGTTTCACCAACATGCAGTGTTTCCTTGATTGAATTAGCTCTCACACCAATATTTTGCCTAGAGCCTTTGCATTGAGGGCTATCTGAAAATGGGTTTGGCGCTGAAGTTGTCTGTGAATGTGGAGTTGGTGGCATGTGAAACTCGCATGTGGAGCATTGGTTTGTGTGGGATGCTCTACCAGGTTCATTCCTACATAATGCACTCAAAGGGAATTAAGCCTAGAGTGTGAAAACTGAGTTTCCTTGAGAGCTACTTGGAAGCCTGATGGTGTGTGAAGTTAGTCAGCCAAATGGAGTTGTTCTCCCACAAGAACCACTCGGCTGATTCTTCTTCAATATGCGCTTCACCAACATGCAGTGTTTCCTTGATTGAATTAGCTCTCACATCAATATTTTCGCCTAGAGCCTTTGCATTGAGGGCTATCTGAAAATGGCTTTGGCGCTGAAGTTGGCTTTGAATGTGGAGTTGGTGGCATGTGAAACCCACATGTGGATCATTGGTTTGTGCGGGAAGCTCACCAAGCTTCATTTCAGTCGTAGGCACTCAAAGGGCATTAAGCCTAGAGTGTGAAAACTGAGTTTCCTTGAGAGCTGCTTGGAAGCCTGATGGTGTGTGAAGTTAGTGAGCCAAATGGAGTTGTTCTCCCACAAGAACCACTCAGCTGATTCTTCTTCAATATGCGCTTCACCAACATGCAGTGTTTCCTTGATTGAATTAGCTCTCACACCAATATTTGCACCTAGAGCCTTTGCATTGAGGGCTATCTGAAAATGGCTTTGGCGCTGAAGTTGTCTGTGAATGTGGAGTTGGTGGCATGTGAAACCCGCCTGTGGAGCATTGGTTGGTGCGGGAAGCTCACCAAGCTTCATGTCAGTCCTAGGCACTCAAAGGGCATTAAGCCTAGAGTGTGAAAACTGAGTTTCCTTGAGAGCTGCTTGGAAGCCTGATGGTGTGTGAAGTTAGTCAGCCAAATGGAGTTGTTCTCCCACAAGAACCATGCTGCTGATTCTTCTTCAATATGCGCTTCACCAACATGCAGTGTTTCCTTGATTGGATTAGCTCTCACAACAATATTTGGCCCTGGAGCCTTTGCATTGAGTGCTATCTGAAAATGGCTTTGGCGCTGAAGTTGTCTGTGATTGTGGAGTTGGTGGCATGTGAAACCCGCATGTGGAGCATTCGTTTGTGTGGGATGCTCTACCAGGTTCATTTCAGTCCTAGGCACTCAAAGGGCATTAAGCCTAGAGTGTGAAATCTGAGTTTCCTTGAGAGCTGCTTGGAAGCCTGATGGTGTGTGAAGTTAGTGAGCCAAATGGAGTTGTTCTCCCACAAGAACCACTCGGCTGATTCTTCTTCAATATGCGCTTCACCAACATGCAGTGTTTCCTTGATTGAATTAGCTCTCACACCAATATTTGCGCCTAGAGCCTTTGCATTGAGGGCTATCTGAAAATGGCCCTGGCGCTGAAGTTGTCTGTGAATGTGGAGTTGGTGGCATGTGAAACCCGCATGTGGAGCATTGGTTTGTGTTTGATGCTCTACCAGGTTCATTCCTACATAATGCACTCAAAGGGCATTAAGCCTAGAGTGTGAAAACTGAGTTTCCTTGAGAGCTGCTTGGAACCCTGATGGTGTGTGAAGTTAGTGAGCCAAATGGAGTTGTTCTCCCACAAGAACCACTCAGCTGATTCTTCTTCAATATGCGCTTCACCAACATGCAGTGTTTCCTTGATTGAATTAGCTCTCACACCAATATTTTCGCCTAGAGCCTTTGCATTGAGGGCTATCTGAAAATGGCTTTGGCGCTGAAGTTGTCTGTGAATGTGGAGTTGGTGGCATGTGAAACCCGCATGTGGAGCATTGGTTGTGTGGGATGCTCTACCAGGTTCATTCCTACATAATGCACTCAAAGGGCATTAAGCCTAGAGTGTGAAAACTGAGTTTCCTTGAGAGCTGCTTGGAAGCCTGATGGTGTGTGAAGTTAGTGAGCCAAATGGAGTTGTTCTCCCACAAGAACCACTCGGCTGATTCTTCTTCAATATGCGCTTCACCAACATGCAGTGTTTCCTTGATTGAATTAGCTCTCACACCAATATTTGTGCCTAGAGGCTTTGCATTGAGTGCTCTCTGAAAACCTCTTTGTCGCTAAAGTTGTCTGTGAATGTGGAGTTGGTGGCATGTGAAACCGCCAGTGGAGCATTAGTTTGTGCGGGAAGCTCACCAAGCTTCATTTCAGTCCTAGGCACTCAAAGGGCATTAAGCCTAGAGTGTGAAAACTGAGTTTCCTTGAGAGCTGCTTGGAAGCCTGATGGTGTGTGAAGTTAGTGAGCCAAATGGAGTTATTCTCCCACAAGAACCACTCGGCTGATTCTTCTTCAATATGCCCTTCACCAACATGCAGTGTTTCCTTGATTGAATTCGCTCTCACACCAATATTTGGGCCTAGAGCCTTTGCATTGAGGGCTATCTGAAAATGGCTTTGGCGCTGAAGTTGTCTGTGAATGTGGAGTTGGTGGCATGTGAAACCCGCATGTGGAGCATTGGTTTGTGTGGGATGCTCTACCAGGTTCATTCCTAGATAATGCACTCAAAGGGCACTAAGCATAGAGTGTGAAAACTGAGTTTCCTTGAGAGCTGCTTGGAAGCCTGATGGTGTGTGAAGTTAGTGAGCCAAATGGAGTTGTTCTCCCACAAGAACCACTCGGCTGATTCTTCTTCAATATGCGCTTCACCAACATGCAGTGTTTCCTTGATTGAATTAGCTCTCACACCAATATTTGCGCCTAGAGCCTTTGCATTGAGGGCTATCTGAAAATGGCTTTGTCGCTGAAGTTGTCTGTGAATGTGGAGTTGGTGGCATGTGAAACCCGCATGTGGAGCATTGGTTTGTGTGGGATGCTCTACCAGGTTCATTCCTACATAATGCACTCAAAGGGCATTAAGCCTAGAGTGTGAAAACTGAGTTTCCTTGAGAGCTGCTTGGAAGCCTGATGGTGTGTGAAGTTAGTGAGCCAAATGGAGTTGTTCTCCCACAAGAACCACTCGGCTGATTCTTCTTCAATATGCACTTCACCAACATGCAGTGTTTCCTTGATTGAATTAGCTCTCACACAAATATTTACACCTAGAGCCTTTGCATTGAGGGCTATCTGAAAATGGCTTTGGCGCTGAAGTTGTCTGTGAATGTGGAGTTGGTGGCATGTGAAACCCGCATGTGGAGCATTGGTTTGTGTGGGATGCTCTACCAGGTTCATTCCTACATAATGCACTCAAAGGGCATTAAGCCTAGAGTGTGAAAACTGAGTTTCCTTGAGAGCTGCTTGGAAGCCTGATGGTGTGTGAAGTTAGTGAGCCAAATGGAGTTGTTCTCCCACAAGAACCACTCGGCTGATTCTTCTTCAATATGCGCTTCACCAACATGCAGTGTTTCCTTGATTGAATTAGCTCTCACACCAATATTTCGCCTAGAGCCTTTGCATTGAGGGCTATCTGAAAATGGCTTTGGCGTTGAAGTTGTCTGTGAATGTGGAGTTGGTGGCATGTGAAACCCGCATGTGGAGCATTGGTTTGTGTGGGATGCTCTACCAGGTTCATTCCTACATAATGCACTCAAAGGGCATTAAGCCTAGAGTGTGAAAACTGAGTTTCCTTGAGAGCTGCTTGGAAGCCTGATGGTGTGTGAAGTTAGTGAGCCAAATGGAGTTGTTCTCCCACAAGAACCACTAGGCTGATTCTTCTTCAATATGCGCTTCACCAACATGCAGTGTTTCCTTGATTGAATTAGCTCTCTCACCAATATTTGTGCCTAGATGCTTTGCATTGGTGCACTCTGAAAACCTCTTTGTCGCTGAAGTTGTCTGTGAATGTTGAGTTGGTGGCATGTGAAACCCACCAGTGGAGCATTAGTTTGTGCGCGAAGCTCACCAAGCTTCATTTCAGTCCTAGGCACTCAAAGGGCATTAAGCCTAGAGTGTGAAAACTGAGTTTCCTTGAGAGCTGCTTGGAAGCCTGATGGTGTGTGAAGTTAGTGAGCCAAATGGAGTTATTCTCCCACAAGAACCACTCGGCTGATTCTTCTTCAACATGCGCTTCACCAACATGCAGTGTTTTCTTGATTGAATTAGCTCTCACACCAATATTTGCGCCTAGAGCCTTTGCATTGAGGGCTATCTGAAAATGGCTTTGGCGCTGAAGTTGTCTGTGAATGTGGAGTTGGTGGCATGTGAAACCCGCATGTGGAGCATTCGTTTGTGTGGGATGCTCTACCAGGTTCATTCCTACATAATGCACTCAAAGGGCATTAAGCCTAGAGTGTGAAAACTGAGTTTCCTTGAGAGCTGCTTGGAAGCCTGATGGTGTGTGAAGTTAGTGAGCCAAATGGAGTTGTTCTCCCACAAGAACCACTCGGCTGATTCTTCTTCAATATGCGCTTCACCAACATGCAGTGTTTCCTTGATTGAATTAGCTCTCACACCAATATTTGCGCCTAGAGACTTTGCATTGAGGGCTATCTGAAAATGGCTTTGGCGCTGAAGTTGTCTGTGAATGTGGAGTTGGTGGCATGTGAAACCCGCATGTGGAGCATTGGTTTGTGTGGGATGCTCTACCAGGTTCATTCCTACATAATGCACTCAAAGGGCATTAAGCCTAGAGTGTGAAAACTGAGTTTCCTTGAGAGCTGCTTGGAAGCCTGATGGTGTGTGAAGTTAGTGAGCCAAATGGAGTTGTTCTCCCACAAGAACCACTCGGCTGATTCTTCTTCAATATGCACTTCACCAACATGCAGTGTTTCCTTGATTGAATTAGCTCTCACACAAATATTTACACCTAGAGCCTTGGCATTGAGGGCTATCTGAAAATGGCTTTGGCGCTGAAGTTGTCTGTGAATGTGGAGTTGGTGGCATGTGAAACCCGCATGTGGAGCATTGGTTTGTGTGGGATGCTCTACCAGGTTCATTCCTACATAATGCACTCAAAGGGCATTAAGCCTAGAGTGTGGAAACTGAGTTTCCTTGAGAGCTGCTTGGAAGCCTGATGGTGTGTGAAGTTAGTGAGCCAAATGGAGTTGTTCTCCCACAAGAACCACTCGGCTGATTCTTCTTCAATATGCGCTTCACCAACATGCAGTGTTTCCTTGATTGAATTAGCTCTCACACCAATATTTCGCCTAGAGCCTTTGCATTGAGGGCTATCTGAAAATGGCTTTGGCGTTGAAGTTGTCTGTGAATGTGGAGTTGGTGGCATGTGAAACCCGCATGTGGAGCATTGGTTTGTGTGGGATGCTCTACCAGGTTCATTCCTACATAATGCACTCAAAGGGCATTAAGCCTAGAGTGTGAAAACTGAGTTTCCTTGAGAGCTGCTTGGAAGCCTGATGGTGTGTGAAGTTAGTGAGCCAAATGGAGTTGTTCTCCCACAAGAACCACTAGGCTGATTCTTCTTCAATATGCGCTTCACCAACATGCAGTGTTTCCTTGATTGAATTAGCTCTCACACCAATATTTGTGCCTAGAGGCTTTGCATTGGTGCTCTCTGAAAACCTCTTTGTCGCTGAAGTTGTCTGTGAATGTTGAGTTGGTGGCATGTGAAACCCACATGTGGAGCATTCGTTTGTGCGCGAAGCTCACCAAGCTTCATTTCAGTCCTAGGCACTCAAAGGGCATTAAGCCTAGAGTGTGAAAACTGAGTTTCCTTGAGAGCTGCTTGGAAGCCTGATGGTGTGTGAAGTTAGTGAGCCAAATGGAGTTATTCTCCCACAAGAACCACTCGGCTGATTCTTCTTCAACATGCGCTTCACCAACATGCAGTGTTTTCTTGATTGAATTCGCTCTCACACCAATATTTGGGCCTAGAGCCTTTTCATTGAGGGCTATCTGAAAATGGCTTTGGCGCTGAAGTTGTCTGTGAATGTGGAGTTGGTGGCATGTGAAACCCGCATGTGGAGCATTGGTTTGTGTGTAATGCTCTACCAGGTTCATTCCTACATAATGCACTCAAAGGGCATTAAGCCTAGAGTGTGAAAACTGAGTTTCCTTGAGAGCTGCATGGAAGCCTGATGGTGTGTGAAGTTAGTGAGCCAAATGGAGTTGTTCTCCCACAAGAACCACTCGGCTGATTCTTCTTCAATATGCGCTTCACCAACATGCAGTGTTTCCTTGATTGAATTAGCTCTCACACCAATATTTCGGCCTAGACCCTTTGCATTGAGGGCTATCTGAAAATGGCTTTGGCGCTGAAGTTGTCTGTGAATGTGGAGTTGGTGGCATGTGAAACCCGCATGTGGAGCATTGGTTTGTGTGGGATGCTCTACCACGTGCATTTCATTCCTAGGCACTCAAAGGGCATTAAGCCTAGAGTGTGAAAACTGAGTTTCCTTGAGAGCTGCATGGAAGCCTGATGGTGTGTGAAGTTAGTGAGCCAAATGGAGTTGTTCTCCCACAAGAACCACTCGGCTGATTCTTCTTCAATATGCGTTTCACCAACATGCAGTGTTTCCTTGATTGAATTAGCTCTCACACCAATATTTGCGCCTAGAGCCTTTGCATTGAGGGCTATCTGAAAATGGCTTTGGCGCTGAAGTTGTCTGTGAATGTGGAGTTGGTGGCATGTGAAACCCGCATGTGGAGCACTGGTTTGTGTGGGATGCTCACCAAGGTTCTTTCCTAGATAATGCACTCAAAGGGCATTAAGCCTAGAGTGTGAAAACTGAGTTTCCTTGAGAGCTGCATGGAAGCCTGATGGTGTGTGAAGTTAGTGAGCCAAATGGAGGTGTTCTCCCACAAGAACCACTCGGCTGATTCTTCTTCAATATGCGCTTCACCAACATGCAGTGTTTGCTTGATTGAATTAGCTCTCACACCAATATTTGCGCCTAGAGCCTTCTTTATTGAAAGCTATCTGAAAATTGCTTTGGCGCTGAAGTTGTCTGTGAATGTGGAGTTGGTGGCATGTGAAACCCGCATGTGGAGCATTGGTTTGTGTGGGATGCTCTACCAGGTTCATTCCTACATAATGCACTCAAAGGGCATTAAGCCTAGAGTGTGAAAACTGAGTTTCCTTGAGAGCTGCTTGGAAGCCTGATGGTGTGTGAAGTTAGTGAGCCAAATGGAGTTGTTCTCCCACAAGAACCACTCGGCTGATTCTTCTTCAATATGCGCTTCACCAACATGCAGTGTTTCCTTGATTGAATTAGCTCTCACACCAATATTTGCGCCTAGAGCCTTTGCATTGAGGGCTATCTGAAAATGGCTGTGACGCTGAAGTTGTCTGTGAATGTGGAGTTGGTGGCATGTGAAACCCGCATGTGGAGCATTGGTTCTTGTGGGATTCTCTACCAGGTTCATTCCTACATAATGCACTCAAAGGGCATTAAGCCTAGAGTGTGAAAACTGAGTTTCCTTGAGAGCTGCTTGGAAGCCTGATGGTGTGTGAAGTTAGTGAGCCAAATGGAGTTGTTCTCCCACAAGAACCACTCGGCTGATTCTTCTTCAATATGCGCTTCACCAACATGCAGTGTTTCCTTGATTGAATTAGCTCTCACACCAATATTTTCGCCTAGAGCCTTTGCATTGAGGGCTATCTGAAAATGGCTGTGGCGCTGAAGTTGTCTGTGAATGTGGAGTTGGTGGCATGTGAAACCCGCATGTGGAGCATTGGTTTGTACGGGAAGCTCACCAAGCTTCATTTCAGTCGCAGGCACTCAAAGGGCATTAAGCCTAGAGTGTGAAAACTGAGTTTCCTTGAGAGCTGCTTGGAAGCCTGATGGTGTGTGAAGTTAGTGAGTCAAATGGAGTTGTTCTCCCACAAGAACCACTCGGCTGATTCTTCTTCAATATGCGCTTCACCAATATGCAGTGTTTCCTTGATTGAATTAGCTCTCACACCAATATTTGCGCCTAGAGCCTTTGCATTGAGGGCTATCTGAAAATGGCTTTGGCGCTGAAGTTGTCTGTGAATGTGGAGTTGGTGGCATGTGAAACCCGCATGTGGAGCATTGGTTTGTGTGGGATGCTCTACCAGGTTCATTCCTACATAATGCACTCAAAGGGCATTAAGCCTAGAGTGTGAAAACTGAGTTTCCTTGAGAGCTGCTTGGAAGCCTGATGGTGTGTGAAGTTAGTGAGCCAAATGGAGTTGTTCTCCCACAAGAACCACTCGGCTGATTCTTCTTCAATATGCGCTTCACAAACATGCAGTGTTTCCTTGATTGAATTAGCTCTCACACCAATATTTGCGCCTAGAGCCTTTGTATTGAGGGCTATCTGAAAATGGCTTGGCGCTGAAGTTGTCTGTGAATGTGGAGTTGGTGGCATGTGAAACCCGCATGTGGAGCATTGGTTCGTGTGGGATGCTCGACCAGGTTCATTTCAGTCGTAGGCACTCAAAGGGCATTAAGCCTAGAGTGTGAAAACTGAGTTTCCTTGAGAGCTGCTTGGAAGCCTGATGGTGTGTGAAGTTAGTGAGTCAAATGGAGTTGTTCTCCCACAAGAACCAATCGGCTGATTCTTCTTCAATATGCGCTTCACCAATATGCAAGGTTTCCTTGATTGAATTAGCTCTCACACCAATATTTGCGCCTAGAGCCTTTGCATTGAGTGCTCTCTGAAAACCTCTTTGGCGCTGAAGTTGTCTTTGAATGTGGAGTTGGTGGCATGTGAAACCCGCATGTGGAGCATTGGTTTGTACGGGAAGCTCACCAAGCTTCATTTCAGTCGTAGGCACTCAAAGGGCATTAATCCTAGAGTGTGAAAACTGAGTTTCCTTGAGAGCTGCTTGGAAGCCTGATGGTGTGTGAAGTTAGTGAGCCAAGTGGAGTTGTTCCCCCACAAGAACCACTCGGCTGATTCTTCTTCAATATGCGCTTCACCAACATGCAGTGTTTCCTTGATTGAATTAGCTCTCACACCAATATTTGCGCCTAGAGCCTTTGCATTGAGGGCTATCTGAAAATGGCTTTGGCGCTGAAGTTGTCTGTGAATGTGGAGTTGGTGGCATGTGAAACCCGCATGTGGAGCATTGGTTTGTGTGGGATGCTCTACCAGGTTCATTCCTACATAATGCACTCAAAGGGCATTAAGCCTAGAGTGTGAAAACTGAGTTTCCTTGAGAGCTGCATGGAAGCCTGATGGTGTGTGAAGTTAGTGAGCCAAATGGAGTTGTTCTCCCACAAGAACCACTCGGCTGATTCTTCTTCAATATGCGCTTCACCAACATGCAGTGTTTCCTTGATTGAATTAGCTCTCACACCAATATTTCGGCCTAGAGCCTTTGCATTGAGGGCTATCTGAAAATGGCTTTGGCGCTGAAGTTGTCTGTGAATGTGGAGTTGGTGGCATGTGAAACCCGCATGTGGAGCATTGGTTTGTGTGGGATGCTCTACCAGGTTCATTCCTAGATAATGCACTCAAAGGGCATTAAGCCTAGAGTGTGAAAACTGAGTTTCCTTGAGAGCTGCTTGGAAGCCTGATGGTGTGTGAAGTTAGTGAGCCAAATGGAGTTGTTCTCCCACAAGAACCACTCGGCTGATTCTTCTTCAATATGCGCTTCACCAACATGCAGTGTTTCCTTGATTGAATTAGCTCTCACACCAATATTTGCGCCTAGAGCCTTTGCATTGAGGGCTATCTGAAAATGGCTTTGGCGCTGAAGTTGTCTGTGAATGTGGAGTTGGTGGCATGTGAAACCCGCATGTGGAGCATTGGTTTGTGTGGGATGCTCGACCAGGTTCATTCCTACATAATGCACTCAAAGGGCATTAAGCCTAGAGTGTGAAAACTGAGTTTCCTTGAGAGCTGCTTGGAAGCCTGATGGTGTGTGAAGTTAGTGAGTCAAATGGAGTTGTTCTCCCACAAGAACCAATCGGCTGATTCTTCTTCAATATGCGCTTCACCAACATGCAGTGTTTCCTTGATTGAATTAGCTCTCACACCAATATTGGCGCCTAGAGCCTTTGCATTGAGGGCTATCTGAAAATGGCTTTGGCGCTGAAGTTGTCTGTGAATGTGGAGTTGGTGGCATGTGAAACCCGCATGTGGAGCATTGGTTTGTGTGGGATGCTCTACCAGGTTCATTCCTACATAATGCACTCAAAGGGCATTAAGCCTAGAGTGTGAAAACTGAGTTTCCTTGAGAGCTGCTTGGAAGCCTGATGGTGTGTGAAGTTAGTGAGCCAAATGGAGTTGTTCTCCCACAAGAACCACTCGGCTGATTCTTCTTCAATATGCGCTTCACAAACATGCAGTGTTTCCTTGATTGAATTAGCTCTCACACCAATATTTGCGCCTAGAGCCTTTGTATTGAGGGCTATCTGAAAATGGCTTTGGCGCTGAAGTTGTCTGTGAATGTGGAGTTGGTGGCATGTGAAACCCGCATGTGGAGCATTGGTTCGTGTGGGATGCTCGACCAGGTTCATTTCAGTCGTAGGCACTCAAAGGGCATTAAGCCTAGAGTGTGAAAACTGAGTTTCCTTGAGAGCTGCTTGGAAGCCTGATGGTGTGTGAAGTTAGTCAGCCAAATGGAGTTGTTCTCCCACAAGAACCAATCGGCTGATTCTTCTTCAATATGCGCTTCACCAATATGCAAGGTTTCCTTGATTGAATTAGCTCTCACACCAATATTTGCGCCTAGAGCCTTTGCATTGAGGGCTATCTGAAAATGGCTGTGGCGCTGAAGTTGTCTGTGAATGTGGAGTTGGTGGCATGTGAAACCCGCATGTGGAGCATTGGTTTGTGTGGGATGCTCTACCGGGTTCATTCCTACATAATGCACTCAAAGGGCATTAAGCCTAGAGTGTGAAAACTGAGTTTCCTTGAGAGCTGCTTGGAAGCCTGATGGTGTGTGAAGTTAGTGAGTCAAGTGGAGTTGTTCTCCCACAAGAACCACTCGGCTGATTCTTCTTCAATATGCGCTTCACCAACATGCAGTGTTTCCTTGATTGAATTAGCTCTCACACCAATATTTGTGCCTAGAGCCTTTGCATTGAGTGCTCTCTGAAAACCTCTTTGGCGCTGAAGTTGTCTGTGAATGTGGAGTTGGTGGCATGTGAAACCCGCATGTGGAGCATTGGTTTCTACGGGAAGCTCACCAAGCTTCATTTCAGTCGTAGGCACTCAAAGGGCATTAATCCTAGAGTGTGAAAACTGAGTTTCCTTGAGAGCTGCTTGGAAGCCTGATGGTGTGTGAAGTTAGTGAGCCAAGTGGAGTTGTTCCCCCACAAGAACCACTCGGCTGATTCTTCTTCAATATGCGCTTCACCAACATGCAGTGTTTCCTTGATTGAATTAGCTCTCACACCAATATTTGCGCCTAGAGCCTTTGCATTGAGGGCTATCTGAAAATGGCTTTGGCGCTGAAGTTGTCTGTGAATGTGGAGTTGGTGGCATGTGAAACCCGCATGTGGAGCATTGGTTTGTGTGGGATGCTCTACCAGGTTCATTCCTACATAATGCACTCAAAGGGCATTAAGCCTAGAGTGTGAAAACTGAGTTTCCTTGAGAGCTGCATGGAAGCCTGATGGTGTGTGAAGTTAGTGAGCCAAATGGAGTTGTTCTCCCACAAGAACCACTCGGCTGATTCTTCTTCAATATGCGCTTCACCAACATGCAGTGTTTCCTTGATTGAATTAGCTCTCACACCAATATTTCGGCCTAGACCCTTTGCATTGAGGGCTATCTGAAAATGGCTTTGGCGCTGAAGTTGTCTGTGAATGTGGAGTTGGTGGCATGTGAAACCCGCATGTGGAGCATTGGTTTGTGTGGGATGCTCTACCACGTGCATTTCATTCCTAGGCACTCAAAGGGCATTAAGCCTAGAGTGTGAAAACTGAGTTTCCTTGAGAGCTGCATGGAAGCCTGATGGTGTGTGAAGTTAGTGAGCCAAATGGAGTTGTTCTCCCACAAGAACCACTCGGCTGATTCTTCTTCAATATGCGTTTCACCAACATGCAGTGTTTCCTTGATTGAATTAGCTCTCACACCAATATTTGCGCCTAGAGCCTTTGCATTGAGGGCTATCTGAAAATGGCTTTGGCGCTGAAGTTGTCTGTGAATGTGGAGTTGGTGGCATGTGAAACCCGCATGTGGAGCACTGGTTTGTGTGGGATGCTCACCAAGGTTCTTTCCTAGATAATGCACTCAAAGGGCATTAAGCCTAGAGTGTGAAAACTGAGTTTCCTTGAGAGCTGCATGGAAGCCTGATGGTGTGTGAAGTTAGTGAGCCAAATGGAGGTGTTCTCCCACAAGAACCACTCGGCTGATTCTTCTTCAATATGCGCTTCACCAACATGCAGTGTTTGCTTGATTGAATTAGCTCTCACACCAATATTTGCGCCTAGAGCCTTTGTATTGAAAGCTATCTGAAAATTGCTTTGGAGCTGAAGTTGTCTGTTAATGTGGAGTTGGTGGCATGTGAAACCCGCATGTGGAGCATTCGTTTGTGTGGGATGCTCTACCAGGTTCATTCCTACATAATGCACTCAAAGGGCATTAAGCCTAGAGTGTGAAAACTGAGTTTCCTTGAGAGCTGCTTGGAAGCCTGATGGTGTGTGAAGTTAGTCAGCCAAATGGAGTTGTTCTCCCACAAGAACCACTCGGCTGATTCTTCTTCAATATGCGCTTCACCAACATGCAGTGTTTCCTTGATTGAATTAGCTCTCACACCAATATTTGCGCCTAGAGCCTTTGCATTGAGGGCTATCTGAAAATGGCTGTGGCGCTGAAGTTGTATGTGAATGTGGAGTTGGTGGCATGTGAAACCCGCATGTGGAGCATTGGTTCGTGTGGGATTCTCTACCAGGTTCATACCTACATAATGCACTCAAAGGGCATTAAGCCTAGAGTGTGAAAACTGAGTTTCCTTGAGAGCTGCTTGGAAGCCTGATGGTGTGTGAAGTTAGTGAGCCAAATGGAGTTGTTCTCCCACAAGAACCACTCGGCTGATTCTTCTTCAATATGCGCTTCACCAACATGCAGTGTTTCCTTGATTGAATTAGCTCTCACACCAATATTTTCGCCTAGAGCCTTTGCATTGAGGGCTATCTGAAAATGGCTTTGGCGCTGAAGTTGTCTGTGAATGTGGAGTTGGTGGCATGTGAAACCCGCATGTGGAGCATTGGTTTGTACGGGAAGCTCACCAAGCTTCATTTCAGTCGCAGGCACTCAAAGGGCATTAAGCCTAGAGTGTGAAAACTGAGTTTCCTTGAGAGCTGCTTGGAAGCCTGATGGTGTGTGAAGTTAGTGAGTCAAATGGAGTTGTTCTCCCACAAGAACCAATCGGCTGATTCTTCTTCAATATGCGCTTCACCAATATGCAGTGTTTCCTTGATTGAATTAGCTCTCACACCAATATTTGGGCCTAGAGCCTTTGCATTGAGGGCTATCTGAAAATGGCTTTGGCGCTGAAGTTGTCTGTGAATGTGGAGTTGGTGGCATGTGAAACCCGCATGTGGAGCATTGGTTTGTGTGGGATGCTCTACCAGGTTCATTCCTACATAATGCACTCAAAGGGCATTAAGCCTAGAGTGTGAAAACTGAGTTTCCTTGAGAGCTGCTTGGAAGCCTGATGGTGTGTGAAGTTAGTGAGCCAAATGGAGTTGTTCTCCCACAAGAACCACTCGGCTGATTCTTCTTCAATATGCGCTTCACAAACATGCAGTGTTTCCTTGATTGAATTAGCTCTCACACCAATATTTGCGCCTAGAGCCTTTGTATTGAGGGCTATCTGAAAATGGCTTTGGCGCTGAAGTTGTCTGTGAATGTGGAGTTGGTGGCATGTGAAACCCGCATGTGGAGCATTGGTTTGTGTGGGATGCTCGACCAGGTTCATTTCAGTCGTAGGCACTCAAAGGGCATTAAGCCTAGATTGTGAAAACTGAGTTTCCTTGAGAGCTGCTTGGAAGCCTGATGGTGTGTGAAGTTAGTCAGCCAAATGGAGTTGTTCTCCCACAAGAACCAATCGGCTGATTCTTCTTCAATATGCCCTTCACCAATATGCAAGGTTTCCTTGATTGAATTAGCTCTCACACCAATATTTGCGCCTAGAGCCTTTGCATTGAGGGCTATCTGAAAATGGCTGTGGCGCTGAAGTTGTCTTTGAATGTGGAGTTGGTGGCATGTGAAACCCGCATGTGGAGCATTGGTTTGTACGGGAAGCTCACCAAGCTTCATTTCAGTCGTAGGCACTCAAAGGGCATTAAGCCTAGAGTGTGAAAACTGAGTTTCCTTGAGAGCTGCTTGGAAGCCTGATGGTGTGTGAAGTTAGTGAGCCAAATGGAGTTGTTCTCCCACAAGAACCACTCGGCTGATTCTTCTTCAATATGCGCTTCACCAACATGCAGTGTTTCCTTGATTGAATTAGCTCTCACACCAATATTTGCGCCTAGAGCCTTTGCATTGAGGGCTATCTGAAAATGGCTTTGGCGCTGAAGTTGTCTGTGAATGTGGAGTTGGTGGCATGTGAAACCCGCATGTGGAGCATTGGTTTGTGTGGGATGCTCTACCAGGTTCATTCCTACATAATGCACTCAAAGGGCATTAAGCCTAGAGTGTGAAAACTGAGTTTCCTTGAGAGCTGCTTGGAAGCCTGATGGTGTGTGAAGTTAGTCAGCCAAATGGAGGTGTTCTCCCGCAAGAACCACTCGGCTGATTCTTCTTCAATATGCGCTTCACCAATATGCAGTGTTTCCTTGATTGAATTAGCTCTCACACCAATATTTGCGCCTAGAGCCTTTGCATTGAGGGTATCTGAAAATGGCTGTGGCGCTGAAGTTGTCTGTGAATGTGGAGTTGGTGGCATGTGAAACCCGCATGTGGAGCATTGGTTTGTGTGGGATGCTCTACCGGGTTCATTCCTACATAATGCACTCAAAGGGCATTAAGCCTAGAGTGTGAAAACTGAGTTTCCTTGAGAGCTGTTTGGAAGCCTGATGGTGTGTGAAGTTAGTGAGCCAAATGGAGTTGTTCTCCCACAAGAACCACTCGGCTGATTCTTCTTCAATATGCCCTTCACCAACATGCAGTGTTTCCTTGATCGAATTAGCTCTCACACCAATATTTGCGCCTAGAGCCTTTGTATTGAGGGCTATCTGAAAATGGCTTTGGCGCTGAAGTTGTCTGTGAATGTGGAGTTGGTGGCATGTGAAACCCGCATGTGGAGCATTGGTTTGTGTGGGATGCTCTACCAGGTTCATTTCAGTCCTAGGCACTCAAAGGGCATTAAGCCTAGAGTGTGAAAACTGAGTTTCCTTGAGAGCTGCTTGGAAGCCTGATGGTGTGTGAAGTTAGTGAGCCAAATGGAGTTGTTCTCCCACAAGAACCACTCGGCTGATTCTTCTTCAATATGCGCTTCACCAACATGCAGTGTTTCCTTGATTGAATTCTCTCTCACACCAATATTTGGGCCTAGAGCCTTTGCATTGAGGGCTATCTGAAAATGGCTGTGGCGCTGAAGTTGCCTGTGAATGTGGAGTTGGTGGCATGTGAAACCCGCATGTGGAGCATTGGTTTGTGTGTAATGCTCTACCAGGTTCATTCCTACATAATGCACTCAAAGGGCATTAAGCCTAGAGTGTGAAAACTGAGTTTCCTTGAGAGCTGCTTGGAAGCCTGATGGTGTGTGAAGTTAGTGAGCCAAATGGAGTTGTTCTCCCACAAGAACCACTCGGCTGATTCTTCTTCAATATGCGCTTCACCAACATGCAGTGTTTCCTTGATTGAATTAGCTCTCACACCAATATTTTTTGCCTAGAGCCTTGCATTGAGGGCTATCTGAAAATGGCTTGGCGCTGAAGTTGTCTGTGAATGTGGAGTTGGTGGCATGTGAAACCCGCATGTGGAGCATTGGTTTGTGTGGGATGCTCTACCAGGTTCATTTCAGTCCTAGGCACTCAAACGGCATTAAGCCTAGAGTGTGAAAACTGAGTTTCCTTGAGAGCTGCTTGGAAGCCTGATGGTGTGTGAAGTTAGTGAGCCAAATGGAGTTGTTCTCCCACAAGAACCACTCGGCTGATTCTTCTTCAATATGCGCTTCACCAACATGCAGTGTTTCCTTGATTGAATTAGCTCTCACACCAATATTTGCGCCTAGAGCCTTTGCATTGAGGGCTATCTGAAAATGGCTGTGGCGCTGAAGTTGCCTGTGAATGTGGAGTTGGTGGCATGTGAAACCCGCATGTGGAGCATTGGTTGTGTGTAATGCTCTACCAGGTTCATTCCTACATAATGCACTCAAAGGGCATTAAGCATAGAGTGTGAAAACTGAGTTTCCTTGAGAGCTGCTTGGAAGCCTGATGGTGTGTGAAGTTAGTGAGCCAAATGGAGTTGTTCTCCACAAGAACCACTCGGCTGATTCTTCTTCAATATGCGCTTCACCAACATGCAGTGTTTCCTTGATTGAATTAGCTCTCACACCAATATTTTTTGCCTAGAGCCTTTGCATTGAGGGCTATCTGAAAATGGCTTTGGCGCTGAAGTTGTCTGTGAATGTGGAGTTGGTGGCATGTGAAACCCGCATGTGGAGCATTGGTTTGTGTGGGATGCTCTACCGGGTTCATTCCTACATAATGCACTCAAAGGGCATTAAGCCTAGAGTGTGAAAACTGAGTTTCCTTGAGAGCTGCTTTGGAAGCCTGATGGTGTGTGAAGTTAGTGAGCCAAATGGTGTTGTTCTCCCACAAGAACCACTCGGCTGATCCTTCTGCAATATGCCCTTCACCAACATGCAGTGTTTCCTTGATTGAATTAGCTCTCACACCAATATTTGCGTCTAGACCCTTTGCATTGAGGGCTATCTGAAAACGGGTGTGGCGCTGAAGTTGCCTGAGAATGTGGAGTTGGTGGCATGTGAAACCCGCATGTGGAGCATTCGTTTGTGTGGGATGCTCTACCAGGTTCATTCCTAGATAATGCACTCAAAGGGCACTAAGCCTAGAGTGTGAAAACTGAGTTTCCTTGAGAGCTGCTTGGAAGCCTGATGGTGTGTGAAGTTAGTGAGCCAAATGGAGTTGTTCTCCCACAAGAACCACTCGGCTGATCCTTCTTCAATATGCCCTTCACCAACATGCAGTGTTTCCTTGATTGAATAAGCTCTCACACAATATTTGCGTCTAGAGCCTTTGCATTGAGGGCTATCTGAAAACGGCTGTGGCGCTGAAGTTGCCTGAGAATGTGAAGTTGGTGGCATGTGAAACCCGCATGTGGAGCATTCGTTTGTGTGGGATGCTCTACCAGGTTCATTCCTAGATAATGCACTCAAAGGGCACTAAGCATAGAGTGTGAAAACTGAGTTTCCTTGAGAGCTGCTTGGAAGCCTGATGGTGTGTGAAGTTAGTGAGCCAAATGGAGTTGTTCTCCCACAAGAACCACTCGGCTGATCCTTCTTCAATATGCCCTTCACCAACATGCAGTGTTTCCTTGATTGAATTAGCTCTCACACCAATATTTGCGTCTAGAGCCTTTGCATTGAGGGCTATCTGATAACGGCAGTGGCGCTGAAGTTGCCTGAGAATGTGGAGTTGGTGGCATGTGAAACCCGCATGTGGAGCATTCGTTTGTGTGGGATGCTCTACCAGGTTCATTCCTAGATAATGCACTCAAAGGGCACTAAGCCTAGAGTGTGAAAACTGAGTTTCCTTGAGAGCTGCTTGGAAGCCTGATGGTGTGTGAAGTTAGTGAGCCAAATGGAGTTGTTCTCCCACAAGAACCACTCGGCTGATCCTTCTTCAATATGCCCTTCAGCAACATGCAGTGTTTCCTTGATTGAATTAGCTCTCACACCAATATTTGCGTCTAGAGCCTTTGCATTGAGGGCTATCTGAAAACGGCTGTGGCGCTGAAGTTGCCTGTGAATGTGGAGCTGGTGGCATGTGAAACCGCATGTGGAGCATTCGTTTGTGTGGGATGCTAACCAAGCTTCATTTCAGTCCTAGGTACTCAAAAGGCACTAAGCATAGAGTGTGAAAACTGAGGTTCCTTGAGAGCTGCTTGGAAGCCTGGTGGTGTGTGAAGTTAGTGAGCCAAATGGAGTTGTTCTCCCACAAGAACCACTCGGCTGATCCTTCTTCAATATGCCCTTCACCAACATGCAGTGTTTCCTTGATTGAATTAGCTCTCACACCAATATTTGCATCTAGAGCCTTTGCATTGAGGGCTATCTGAAAACGGCTGTGGCGCTGAAGTTGCCTGAGAATGTGAAGTTGGTGGCATGTGAAACCCGCATGTGGAGCATTCGTTTGTGTGGGATGCTCTACCAGGTTCATTCCTAGATAATGCACTCAAAGGGCACTAAGCATAGAGTGTGAAAACTGAGTTTCCTTGAGAGCTGCTTGGAAGCCTGATGGTGTGTGAAGTTAGTGAGCCAAATGGAGTTGTTCTCCCACAAGAACCACTCGGCTGATCCTTCTTCAATATGCCCTTCACCAACATGCAGTGTTTCCTTGATTGAATTAGCTCTCACACCAATATTTGCGTCTAGAGCCTTTGCATTGAGGGCTATCTGATAACGGCTGTGGCGCTGAAGTTGCCTGAGAATGTGGAGTTGGTGGCATGTGAAACCCGCATGTGGAGCATTCGTTTGTGTGGGATGCTCTACCAGGTTCATTCCTAGATAATGCACTCAAAGGGCACTAAGCCTAGAGTGTGAAAACTGAGTTTCCTTGAGAGCTGCTTGGAAGCCTGATGGTGTGTGAAGTTAGTGAGCCAAATGGAGTTGTTCTCCCACAAGAACCACTCGGCTGATCCTTCTTCAATATGCCCTTCACCAACATGCAGTGTTTCCTTGATTGAATTAGCTCTCACACCAATATTTGCGTCTAGAGCCTTTGCATTGAGGGCTATCTGAAAACGGCTGTGGCGCTGAAGTTGCCTGTGAATGTGGAGCTGGTGGCATGTGAAACCCGCATGTGGAGCATTCGTTTGTGTGGGATGCTAACCAAGCTTCATTTCAGTCCTAGGTACTCAAAAGGCACTAAGCATAGAGTGTGAAAACTGAGGTTCCTTGAGAGCTGCTTGGAAGCCTGATGGTGTGTGAAGTTAGTGAGCCAAATGGAGTTGTTCTCCCACAAGAACCACTCGGCTGATCCTTCTTCAATATGCCCTTCACCAACATGCAGTGTTTCCTTGATTGAATTAGCTCTCACACCAATATTTGCATCTAGACCCTTTGCATTGAGGGCTATCTGAAAACGGCTGTGGCGCTGAAGTTGCCTGAGAATGTGGAGTTGGTGGCATGTGAAACCCGCATGTGGAGCATTCGTTTGTGTGGGATGCTCTACCAGGTTCATTCCTAGATAATGCACTCAAAGGGCACTAAGCCTAGAGTGTGAAAACTGAGTTTCTTTGAGAGCTGCTTGGAAGCCTGATGGTGTGTGAAGTTAGTGAGCCAAATGGAGTTGTTCTCCCACAAGAACCACTCGGCTGATCCTTCTTCAATATGCCCTTCACCAACATGCAGTGTTTCCTTGATTGAATTAGCTCTCACACCAATATTTGCGTCTAGAGCCTTTGCATTGAGGGCTATCTGAAAACGGCTGTGGCGCTGAGGTTGCCTGAGAATGTGGAGTTGGTGGCATGTGAAACCCACATGTGGAGCATTCGTTTGTGTGGGATGCTCTACCAGGTTCATTCCTAGATAATGCACTCAAAGGGCACTAAGCCTAGAGTGTGAAAACTGAGTTTCCTTGAGAGCTGCTTGGAAGCCTGATGGTGTGTGAAGTTAGTGAGCCAAATGGAGTTGTTCTCCCACAAGAACCACTTGGCTGATCTTCTTCAATATGCCCTTCACCAACATGCAGTGTTTCCTTGATTGAATTAGCTCTCACACCAATATTTGCGTCTAGAGCCTTTGCATTGAGGGCTATCTGAAAACGGCTGTGGCGCTGAAGTTGCCTGAGAATGTGGAGTTGGTGCATGTGAAACCCGCATGTGGGGCATTCGTTTGTGTGTAATGCTCTACCAGGTTCATTCCTAGATAATGCACTCAAAGGGCACTAAGCCTAGAGTGTGAAAGCTGAGTTTCCTTGAGAGCTGCTTGGAAGCCTGATGGTGTGTGAAGTA
>NW_026699757.1:0-24592 GCF_030435755.1 Ochotona princeps | reverse complement strand
TTCTTCAATATGCCCTTCACCAACATGCAGTGTTTCCTTGATGAATTAGCTCTCACACCAATATTTGCGTCTAGAGCCTTTGCATTGAGGGCTATCTGAAAACGGCTGTGGCGCTGAAGTTGCCTGTGAATGTGGAGTTGGTGGCATGTGAAACCCGCATGTGGAGCATTCGTTTGTGTGGGATGCTCTACCAGGTTCCTTCCTAGATAATGCACTCAATGGGCACTAAGCATAGAGTGTGAAAACTGAGTTTCCTTGAGAGCTGCTTGGAAGCCTGATGGTGTGTGAAGTTAGTGAGCCAAATGGAGTTGTTCTCCCACAAGAACCACTCGGCTGATTCTTCTTCAATATGCCCTTCACCACCATGCAGTGTTTCCTTGATTGAATTAGCTCTCACACCAATATTTGCGTCTAGAGCCTTTGCATTGAGGGCTATCTGCAAACGTCTGTGGCGCTGAAGTTGCCTGTGAATGTGGAGTTGGTGGCATGTGAAACCCGCATATGGAGCATTCGTTTGTGTGGGATGCTCTACCAGGTTCATTCCTAGATAATGCACTCAAAGGGCACTAAGCATAGAGTGTGAAAACTGAGTTTCCTTGAG
The DNA here is from genome assembly GCF_030435755.1 of Ochotona princeps. Classification (NCBI taxonomy): domain Eukaryota; kingdom Metazoa; phylum Chordata; class Mammalia; order Lagomorpha; family Ochotonidae; genus Ochotona; species Ochotona princeps. The sequence goes on along the minus strand of NW_026699757.1, from coordinate 23,991 downwards.
AGCTGCTTGGAAGCCTGATGGTGTGTGAAGTTAGTGAGCCAAATGGAGTTGTTCTCCCACAAGAACCACTCGGCTGATTCTTCTTCAATATGCCCTTCACCAACATGCAGTGTTTCCTTGATGAATTAGCTCTCACACCAATATTTGCGTCTAAGAGCCTTTGCATTGAGGGCTATCTGAAAACGGCTGTGGCACTGAAGTTGCCTGTGAATGTGGAGTTGGTGGCATGTGAAACCCGCATGTGGAGCATTCGTTTGTGTGGGATGCTCTACCAGGTTCATTCCTAGATAATGCACTCAAAGGGCACTAAGCATAGAGTGTGAAAACTGAGTTTCCTTGAGAGCTGCTTGGAAGCCTGATGGTGTGTGAAGTTAGTGAGCCAAATGGAGTTGTTCTCCCACAAGAACCACTCGGCTGATTCTTCTTCAATATGCCCTTCACCAACATGCAGTGTTTCCTTGATTGAATTAGCTCTCACACCAATATTTGCGTCTAGAGCCTTTGCATTGAGGGCTATCTGAAAACGGCTGTGGCACTGAAGTTGCCTGTGAATGTGGAGTTGGTGGCATGTGAAACCCGCATGTGGAGCATTCGTTTGTGTGGGATGCTCTACCAGGTTCATTCCTAGATAATGCACTCATAGGGCACTAAGCATAGAGTGTGAAAACTGAGTTTCCTTGAGAGCTGCTTGGAAGCCTGATGGTGTGTGAAGTTAGTGAGCCAAATGGAGTTGTTCTCCCACAAGAACCACTCGGCTGATTCTTCTTCAATATGCCCTTCACCAACATGCAGTGTTTCCTTGATGAATGAGCTCTCACACCAATATTTGCGTCTAGAGCCTTTGCATTGAGGGCTATCTGCAAACGGCTGTGGCGCTGAAGTGGTCTGTGAATGTGGAGTTGGTGGCATGTGAAACCCGCATGTGGAGCATTCGTTTGTGTGGGATGCTCCACCAGGTTCATTCCTAGATAATGCACTCAAAGGGCACTAAGCATAGAGTGTGAAAACTGAGTTTCCTTGAGAGCTGCTTGGAAGCCTGATGGTGTGTGAAGTTAGTGAGCCAAATGGAGTTGTTCTCCCACAAGAACCACTCGGCTGATTCTTCTTCAATATGCCCTTCACCAACATGCAGTGTTTCCTTGATGAATGAGCTCTCACACCAATATTTGCCTCTAGAGCCTTTGCATTGAGGGCTATCTGCAAATGTCTGTGGCGCTGAAGTTGCCTGTGAATGTGGAGTTGGTGGCATGTGAAACCCGCATGTGGAGCATTCGTTTGTGTGGGATGCTCTACCAGGTTCATTTCTAGATAATGCACTCAAAGGGCACTAAGCATAGAGTGTGAAAACTGAGTTTCCTTGAGAGCTGCTTGGAAGCCTGATGGTGTGTGACGTTAGTGAGCCAAATGGAGTTGTTCTCTCACAAGAACCACTCGGCTGATTCTTCTTCAATATGCCCTTCACCAACATGCAGTGTTTCCTTGATGAATTAGCTCTCACACCAATATTTGCGTCTAGAGCCTTTGCATTGAGGGCTATCTGAAAACGGCTGTGGCGCTGAAGTGGCCTGTGAATGTGGAGTTGGTGGCATGTGAAACCCGCATGTGGAGCATTCGTTTGTGTGGGATGCTCTACCAGGTTCCTTCCTAGATAATGCACTCAATGGGCACTAAGCATAGAGTGTGAAAACTGAGTTTCCTTGAGAGCTGCTTGGAAGCCTGATGGTGTGTGAAGTTAGTGAGCCAAATGGAGTTGTTCTCCCACAAGAACCACTCGGCTGATTCTTCTTCAATATGCCCTTCACCAACATGCAGTGTTTCCTTGATGAATTAGCTCTCACACCAATATTTGCGTCTAGAGCCTTTGCATTGAGGGCTATCTGAAAACGGCTGTGGCGCTGAAGTTGCCTGTGAATGTGGAGTTGGTGGCATGTGAAACCCGCATATGGAGCATTCGTTTGTGTGGGATGCTCTACCAGGTTCATTCCTAGATAATGCACTCATAGGGCACTAAGCATAGAGTGTGAAAACTGAGTTTCCTTGAGAGCTGCTTGGAAGCCTGATGGTGTGTGAAGTTAGTGAGCCAAATGGAGTTGTTCTCCCACAAGAACCACTCGGCTGATTCTTCTTCAATATGCCCTTCATCAACATGCAGTGTTTCCTTGATGAATGAGCTCTCACACCAATATTTGCGTCTAGAGCCTTTGCATTGAGGGCTATCTGAAAACGGCTGTGGCGCTGAAGTTGCCTGTGAATGTGGAGTTGGTGGCATGTGAAACCCGTATGTGGAGCATTCGTTTGTGTGGGATGCTCTACCTGGTTCATTCCTAGATAATGCACTAAAAGGGCACTAAGCATAGAGTGTGAAAACTGAGTTTTCTTGAGAGCTGCTTGGAAGCCTGATGGTGTGTGAAGTTAGTGAGCCAAATGGAGTTGTTCTCCCACAAGAACCACTCGGCTGATTCTTCTTCAATATGCCCTTCACCAACATGCAGTGTTTCCTTGATTGAATTAGCTCTCACACCAATATTTGCGTCTAGAGCCTTTGCATTGAGGGCTATCTGCAAACGTCTGTGGCGCTGAAGTTGCCTGTGAATGTGGAGTTGGTGGCATGTGAAACCCGCATGTGGAGCATTCGTTTGTGTGGGATGCTCTACCAGGTTCATTCCTAGATAATGCACTCAAAGGGCACTAAGCATAGAGTGTGAAAACTGAGTTTCCTTGAGAGCTGCTTGGAAGCCTGATGGTGTGTGAAGTTAGTGAGCCAAATGGAGTTGTTCTCCCACAAGAACCACTCGGCTGATTCTTCTTCAATATGCCCTTCACACCAACATGCAGTGTTTCCTTGATTGAATTAGCTCTCACACCAATATTTGCGTCTAGAGCCTTTGCATTGAGGGCTATCTGAAAACGGCTGTGGCGCTGAAGTTGCCTGTGAATGTGGAGTTGGTGGCATGTGAAACCCGCATGTGGAGCATTCGTTTGTGTGGGATGCTCTACCAGGTTCATTCCTAGATAATGCACTCAAAGGGCACTAAGCATAGAGTGTGAAAACTGAGTTTCCTTGAGAGCTGCTTGGAAGCCTGATGGTGTGTGAAGTTAGTGAGCCAAATGGAGTTGTTCTCCCACAAGAACCACTCGGCTGATTCTTCTTCAATATGCCCTTCAACAACATGCAGTGTTTCCTTGATTGAATTAGCTCTCACACCAATATTTGCGTCTAGGGCCTTTGCATTGAGGGCTATCTGCAAACGGCTGTGGCGCTGAAGTTGCCTGTGAATGTGGAGTTGGTGGCATGTGAAACCCGCATGTGGAGCATTCGTTTGTGTGGGATGCTCTACCAGGTTCATTCCTAGATAATGCACTCAAAGGGCACTAAGCATAGAGTGTGAAAACTGAGTTTCCTTGAGAGCTGCTTGGAAGCCTGACGGTGTGTGAAGTTAGTGAGCCAAATGGAGTTGTTCTCCCACAAGAACCACTCGGCTGATTCTTCTTCAATATGCCCTTCACCAACATGCAGTGTTTCCTTGATTGAATTAGCTCTCACATCAATATTTGAGTCTAGAGCCTCTGCATTGAGGGCTATCTGAAAACGGCTGTGGAGCTGAAGTTGCCTGTGAATGTGGAGTTGGTGGCATTTGAAACCCGCATGTGGAGCATTCGTTTGTGTGGGATGCTCACCAAGCTTCATTTCAGTCCTAGGCACTCAAAGGGCACTAAGCATAGAGTGTGAAAACTGAGTTTCCTTGAGAGCTGCTTGGAAGCCTGATGGTGTGTGAAGTTAGTGAGCCAAATGGAGTTGTTCTCCCACAAGAACCACTCGGCTGATTCTTCTTCAATATGCCCTTCACCAACATGCAGTGTTTCCTTGATTGAATTAGCTCTCACACCAATATTTGCGTCTAGAGCCTTTGCATTGAGGGATATCTGATAACGGCTGTGGCGCTGAAGTTGCCTGTGAATGTGGAGTTGGTGGCATGTGAAACCCGCATGTGGAGCATTCGTTTGTGTGGGATGCTCTACCAGGTTCATTCCTAGATAATGCACTCAAAGGGCACTAAGCATAGAGTGTGAAAACTGAGTTTCCTTGAGAGCTGCTTGGAAGCCTGATGGTGTGTGACGTTAGTGAGCCTAATGGAATTGTTCTCCCACAAGAACCACTCGGCTGATTCTTCTTCAATATGCCCTTCACCAACATGCAGTGTTTCCTTGATTGAATTAGCTCTCACACCAATATTTGCGTCTAGAGCCTTTGCATTGAGGGATATCTGATAACGGCTGTGGCGCTGAAGTTGCCTGTGAATGTGGAGTTGGTGGCATGTGAAACCCGCATGTGGAGCATTCGTTTGTGTGGGATGCTCTACCAGGTTCATTCCTAGATAATGCACTCAAAGGGCACTAAGCATAGAGTGTGAAAACTGAGTTTCCTTGAGAGCTGCTTGGAAGCCTGATGGTGTGTGAAGTTAGTGAGCCAAATGGAGTTGTTCTCCCACAAGAACCACTCGGCTGATTCTTCTTCAATATGCCCTTCACCAACATGCAGTGTTTCCTTGATTGAATTAGCTCTCACACCAATATTTGCGTCTAGAGCCTTTGCATTGAGGGCTATCTGAAAACGGCTGTGGCGCTGAAGTTGTCTGTGAATGTGGAGTTGGTGGCATGTGAAACCCGCATGTGGAGCATTCGTTTGTGTGGGATGCTCTATCAGGTTCATTCCCAGATAATGCACTCAATGGGCACTAAGCATAGAGTGTGAAAACTGAGTTTCCTTGAGAGCTGCTTGGAAGCCTGATGGTGTGTGAAGTTAGTGAGCCAAACGGAGTTGTTCTCAAACAAGAACCACTCGGCTGATTCTTCTTCAATATGCCCTTCACCAACATGCAGTGTTTCCTTGATTGAATTAGCTCTCACACCAATATTTGCGTCTAGAGCCTTTGCATTGAGGGCTATCTGAAAACGGCTGTGGCGCTGAAGTTGCCTGTGAATGTGGAGTTGGTGGCATGTGAAACCCGCATGTGGAGCATTCGTTTGTGTGGGATGCTCTACCAGGTTCATTCCTAGATAATGCACTCAAAGGGCACTAAGCATAGAGTGTGAAAACTGAGTTTCCTTGAGAGCTGCTTGGAAGCCTGATGGTGTGTGAAGTTAGTGAGCCAAATGGAGTTGTTCTCCCACAAGAACCACTCGGCTGATTCTTCTTCAATATGCCCTTCACCAACATGCAGTGTTTCCTTGATGAATTAGCTCTCACACCAATATTTGCGTCTAGAGCCTTTGCATTGAGGGCTATCTGAAAACGGCTGTGGCGCTGAAGTTGCCTGTGAATGTGGAGTTGGTGGCATGTGAAACCCGCATGTGGAGCATTCGTTTGTGTGGGATGCTCTACCAGGTTCCTTCCTAGATAATGCACTCAATGGGCACTAAGCATAGAGTGTGAAAACTGAGTTTCCTTGAGAGCTGCTTGGAAGCCTGATGGTGTGTGAAGTTAGTGAGCCAAATGGAGTTGTTCTCCCACAAGAACCACTCGGCTGATTCTTCTTCAATATGCCCTTCACCACCATGCAGTGTTTCCTTGATTGAATTAGCTCTCACACCAATATTTGCGTCTAGAGCCTTTGCATTGAGGGCTATCTGCAAACGTCTGTGGCGCTGAAGTTGCCTGTGAATGTGGAGTTGGTGGCATGTGAAACCCGCATATGGAGCATTCGTTTGTGTGGGATGCTCTACCAGGTTCATTCCTAGATAATGCACTCAAAGGGCACTAAGCATAGAGTGTGAAAACTGAGTTTCCTTGAGAGCTGCTTGGAAGCCTGATGGTGTGTGAAGTTAGTGAGCCAAATGGAGTTGTTCTCCCACAAGAACCACTCGGCTGATTCTTCTTCAATATGCCCTTCACCAACATGCAGTGTTTCCTTGATGAATTAGCTCTCACACCAATATTTGCGTCTAGAGCCTTTGCATTGAGGGCTATCTGAAAACGGCTGTGGCACTGAAGTTGCCTGTGAATGTGGAGTTGGTGGCATGTGAAACCCGCATGTGGAGCATTCGTTTGTGTGGGATGCTCTACCAGGTTCATTCCTAGATAATGCACTCAAAGGGCACTAAGCATAGAGTGTGAAAACTGAGTTTCCTTGAGAGCTGCTTGGAAGCCTGATGGTGTGTGAAGTTAGTGAGCCAAATGGAGTTGTTCTCCACAAGAACCACTCGGCTGATTCTTCTTCAATATGCCCTTCACCAACATGCAGTGTTTCCTTGATTGAATTAGCTCTCACACCAATATTTGCGTCTAGAGCCTTTGCATTGAGGGCTATCTGAAAACGGCTGTGGCACTGAAGTTGCCTGTGAATGTGGAGTTGGTGGCATGTGAAACCCGCATGTGGAGCATTCGTTTGTGTGGGATGCTCTACCAGGTTCATTCCTAGATAATGCACTCATAGGGCACTAAGCATAGAGTGTGAAAACTGAGTTTCCTTGAGAGCTGCTTGGAAGCCTGATGGTGTGTGAAGTTAGTGAGCCAAATGGAGTTGTTCTCCCACAAGAACCACTCGGCTGATTCTTCTTCAATATGCCCTTCACCAACATGCAGTGTTTCCTTGATGAATGAGCTCTCACACCAATATTTGCGTCTAGAGCCTTTGCATTGAGGGCTATCTGCAAACGGCTGTGGCGCTGAAGTGGTCTGTGAATGTGGAGTTGGTGGCATGTGAAACCCGCATGTGGAGCATTCGTTTGTGTGGGATGCTCCACCAGGTTCATTCCTAGATAATGCACTCAAAGGGCACTAAGCATAGAGTGTGAAAACTGAGTTTCCTTGAGAGCTGCTTGGAAGCCTGATGGTGTGTGAAGTTAGTGAGCCAAATGGAGTTGTTCTCCCACAAGAACCACTCGGCTGATTCTTCTTCAATATGCCCTTCACCAACATGCAGTGTTTCCTTGATGAATGAGCTCTCACACCAATATTTGCCTCTAGAGCCTTTGCATTGAGGGCTATCTGCAAATGTCTGTGGCGCTGAAGTTGCCTGTGAATGTGGAGTTGGTGGCATGTGAAACCCGCATGTGGAGCATTCGTTTGTGTGGGATGCTCTACCAGGTTCATTTCTAGATAATGCACTCAAAGGGCACTAAGCATAGAGTGTGAAAACTGAGTTTCCTTGAGAGCTGCTTGGAAGCCTGATGGTGTGTGACGTTAGTGAGCCAAATGGAGTTGTTCTCCCACAAGAACCACTCGGCTGATTCTTCTTCAATATGCCCTTCACCAACATGCAGTGTTTCCTTGATGAATTAGCTCTCACACCAATATTTGCGTCTAGAGCCTTTGCATTGAGGGCTATCTGAAAACGGCTGTGGCGCTGAAGTGGCCTGTGAATGTGGAGTTGGTGGCATGTGAAACCCGCATGTGGAGCATTCGTTTGTGTGGGATGCTCTACCAGGTTCCTTCCTAGATAATGCACTCAATGGGCACTAAGCATAGAGTGTGAAAACTGAGTTTCCTTGAGAGCTGCTTGGAAGCCTGATGGTGTGTGAAGTTAGTGAGCCAAATGGAGTTGTTCTCCCACAAGAACCACTCGGCTGATTCTTCTTCAATATGCCCTTCACCAACATGCAGTGTTTCCTTGATGAATTAGCTCTCACACCAATATTTGCGTCTAGAGCCTTTGCATTGAGGGCTATCTGAAAACGGCTGTGGCGCTGAAGTTGCCTGTGAATGTGGAGTTGGTGGCATGTGAAACCCGCATATGGAGCATTCGTTTGTGTGGGATGCTCTACCAGGTTCATTCCTAGATAATGCACTCATAGGGCACTAAGCATAGAGTGTGAAAACTGAGTTTCCTTGAGAGCTGCTTTGAAGCCTGATGGTGTGTGAAGTTAGTGAGCCAAATGGAGTTGTTCTCCCACAAGAACCACTCGGCTGATTCTTCTTCAATATGCCCTTCATCAACATGCAGTGTTTCCTTGATGAATGAGCTCTCACACCAATATTTGCGTCTAGAGCCTTTGCATTGAGGGCTATCTGAAAACGGCTGTGGCGCTGAAGTTGCCTGTGAATGTGGAGTTGGTGGCATGTGAAACCCGTATGTGGAGCATTCGTTTGTGTGGGATGCTCTACCTGGTTCATTCCTAGATAATGCACTAAAAGGGCACTAAGCATAGAGTGTGAAAACTGAGTTTTCTTGAGAGCTGCTTGGAAGCCTGATGGTGTGTGAAGTTAGTGAGCCAAATGGAGTTGTTCTCCCACAAGAACCACTCGGCTGATTCTTCTTCAATATGCCCTTCACCAACATGCAGTGTTTCTCTTGATTGAATTAGCTCTCACACCAATATTTGCGTCTAGAGCCTTTGCATTGAGGGCTATCTGCAAACGTCTGTGGCGCTGAAGTTGCCTGTGAATGTGGAGTTGGTGGCATGTGAAACCCGCATGTGGAGCATTCGTTTGTGTGGATGCTCTACCAGGTTCATTCCTAGATAATGCACTCAAAGGGCACTAAGCATAGAGTGTGAAAACTGAGTTTCCTTGAGAGCTGCTTGGAAGCCTGATGGTGTGTGAAGTTAGTGAGCCAAATGGAGTTGTTCTCCCACAAGAACCACTCGGCTGATTCTTCTTCAATATGCCCTTCACCAACATGCAGTGTTTCCTTGATTGAATTAGCTCTCACACCAATATTTGCGTCTAGAGCCTTTGCATTGAGGGCTATCTGAAAACGGCTGTGGCGCTGAAGTTGCCTGTGAATGTGGAGTTGGTGGCATGTGAAACCCGCATGTGGAGCATTCGTTTGTGTGGGATGCTCTACCAGGTTCATTCCTAGATAATGCACTCAAAGGGCACTAAGCATAGAGTGTGAAAACTGAGTTTCCTTGAGAGCTGCTTGGAAGCCTGATGGTGTGTGACGTTAGTGAGCCAAATGGAGTTGTTCTCCCACAAGAACCACTCGGCTGATTCTTCTTCAATATGCCCTTCAACAACATGCAGTGTTTCCTTGATTGAATTAGCTCTCACACCAATATTTGCGTCTAGGGCCTTTGCATTGAGGGCTATCTGCAAACGGCTGTGGCGCTGAAGTTGCCTGTGAATGTGGAGTTGGTGGCATGTGAAACCCGCATGTGGAGCATTCGTTTGTGTGGGATGCTCTACCAGGTTCATTCCTAGATAATGCACTCAAAGGGCACTAAGCATAGAGTGTGAAAACTGAGTTTCCTTGAGAGCTGCTTGGAAGCCTGATGGTGTGTGACGTTAGTGAGCCAAATGGAGTTGTTCTCCCACAAGAACCACTCGGCTGATTCTTCTTCAATATGCCCTTCACCAACATGCAGTGTTTCCTTGATTGAATTAGCTCTCACACCAATATTTGCGTCTAGAGCCTTTGCATTGAGGGCTATCTGAAAACGGCTGTGGCGCTGAAGTTGCCTGTGAATGTGGAGTTGGTGGCATGTGAAACCCGCATGTGGAGCATTCGTTTGTGTGGGATGCTCTTCAGGTTCATTCCTAGATAAAGCACTCATAGGGCACTAAGCATAGAGTGTGAAAACTGAGTTTCCTTGAGAGCTGCTTGGAAGCCTGATGGTGTGTGAAGTTAGTGAGCCAAATGGAGTTGTTCTCCCACAAGAACCACTCGGCTGATTCTTCTTCAATATGCCCTTCACCAACATGCAGTGTTTCCTTGATTGAATTAGCTCTCACACCAATATTTGCGTCTAGAGCCTTTGCATTGAGGGCTATCTGCAAACGTCTGTGGCGCTGAAGTTGCCTGTGAATGTGGAGTTGGTGGCATGTGAAACCCGCATGTGGAGCATTCGTTTGTGTGGGATGCTCTACCAGGTTCATTCCTAGATAATGCACTCAAAGGGCACTAAGCATAGAGTGAGAAAACTGAGTTTCCTTGAGAGCTGCCTGGAAGCCTGATGGTGTGTGAAGTTAGTGAGCCAAATGGAGTTGTTCTCCCACAAGAACCACTCGGCTGATTCTTCTTCAATATGCCCTTCACCAACATGCAGTGTTTCCTTGATGAATGAGCTCTCACACCAATATTTGCGTCTAGAGCCTTTGCATTGAGGGCTATCTGCAAACGTCTGTGGCGCTGAAGTTGCCTGTGAATGTGGAGTTGGTGGCATGTGAAACCCGCATGTGGAGCATTCGTTTGTGTGGGATGCTCTACCAGGTTCATTCCTAGATAATGCACTCAAAGGGCACTAAGCATAGAGTGTGAAAACTGAGTTTCCTTGAGAGCTGCTTGGAAGCCTGATGGTGTGTGAAGTTAGTGAGCCAAATGGAGTTGTTCTCCCACAAGAACCACTCGGCTGATTCTTCTTCAATATGCCCTTCACCAACATGCAGTGTTTCCTTGATGAATTAGCTCTCACACCAATATTTGCGTCTAGAGCCTTTGCATTGAGGGCTATCTGAAAACGGCTGTGGCGCTGAAGTTGCCTGTGAATGTGGAGTTGGTGGCATGTGAAACCCGCATATGGAGCATTCGTTTGTGTGGGATGCTCTACCAGGTTCATTCCTAGATAATGCACTCATAGGGCACTAAGCATAGAGTGTGAAAACTGAGTTTCCTTGAGAGCTGCTTGGAAGCCTGATGGTGTGTGAAGTTAGTGAGCCAAATGGAGTTGTTCTCCCACAAGAACCACTCGGCTGATTCTTCTTCAATATGCCCTTCATCAACATGCAGTGTTTCCTTGATGAATGAGCTCTCACACCAATATTTGCGTCTAGAGCCTTTGCATTGAGGGCTATCTGAAAACGGCTGTGGCGCTGAAGTTGCCTGTGAATGTGGAGTTGGTGGCATGTGAAACCCGTATGTGGAGCATTCGTTTGTGTGGGATGCTCTACCTGGTTCATTCCTAGATAATGCACTAAAAGGGCACTAAGCATAGAGTGTGAAAACTGAGTTTTCTTGAGAGCTGCTTGGAAGCCTGATGGTGTGTGAAGTTAGTGAGCCAAATGGAGTTGTTCTCCCACAAGAACCACTCGGCTGATTCTTCTTCAATATGCCCTTCACCAACATGCAGTGTTTCCTTGATTGAATTAGCTCTCACACCAATATTTGCGTCTAGAGCCTTTGCATTGAGGGCTATCTGCAAACGTCTGTGGCGCTGAAGTTGCCTGTGAATGTGGAGTTGGTGGCATGTGAAACCCGCATGTGGAGCATTCGTTTGTGTGGGATGCTCTACCAGGTTCATTCCTAGATAATGCACTCAAAGGGCACTAAGCATAGAGTGTGAAAACTGAGTTTCCTTGAGAGCTGCTTGGAAGCCTGATGGTGTGTGAAGTTAGTGAGCCAAATGGAGTTGTTCTCCCACAAGAACCACTCGGCTGATTCTTCTTCAATATGCCCTTCACCAACATGCAGTGTTTCCTTGATTGAATTAGCTCTCACACCAATATTTGCGTCTAGAGCCTTTGCATTGAGGGCTATCTGAAAACGGCTGTGGCGCTGAAGTTGCCTGTGAATGTGGAGTTGGTGGCATGTGAAACCCGCATGTGGAGCATTCGTTTGTGTGGGATGCTCTACCAGGTTCATTCCTAGATAATGCACTCAAAGGGCACTAAGCATAGAGTGTGAAAACTGAGTTTCCTTGAGAGCTGCTTGGAAGCCTGATGGTGTGTGACGTTAGTGAGCCAAATGGAGTTGTTCTCCCACAAGAACCACTCGGCTGATTCTTCTTCAATATGCCCTTCACCAACATGCAGTGTTTCCTTGATTGAATTAGCTCTCACACCAATATTTGCGTCTAGAGCCTTTGCATTGAGGGATATCTGATAACGGCTGTGGCGCTGAAGTTGCCTGTGAATGTGGAGTTGGTGGCATGTGAAACCCGCATGTGGAGCATTCGTTTGTGTGGGATGCTCTACCAGGTTCATTCCTAGATAATGCACTCAAAGGGCACTAAGCATAGAGTGTGAAAACTGAGTTTCCTTGAGAGCTGCTTGGAAGCCTGATGGTGTGTGAAGTTAGTGAGCCAAATGGAGTTGTTCTCCCACAAGAACCACTCGGCTGATTCTTCTTCAATATGCCCTTCACCAACATGCAGTGTTTCCTTGATTGAATTAGCTCTCACACCAATATTTGCGTCTAGAGCCTTTGCATTGAGGGCTATCTGAAAACGGCTGTGGCGCTGAAGTTGTCTGTGAATGTGGAGTTGGTGGCATGTGAAACCCGCATGTGGAGCATTCGTTTGTGTGGGATGCTCTATCAGGTTCATTCCCAGATAATGCACTCAATGGGCACTAAGCATAGAGTGTGAAAACTGAGTTTCCTTGAGAGCTGCTTGGAAGCCTGATGGTGTGTGAAGTTAGTGAGCCAAACGGAGTTGTTCTCAAACAAGAACCACTCGGCTGATTCTTCTTCAATATGCCCTTCACCAACATGCAGTGTTTCCTTGATTGAATTAGCTCTCACACCAATATTTGCGTCTAGAGCCTTTGCATTGAGGGCTATCTGAAAACGGCTGTGGCGCTGAAGTTGCCTGTGAATGTGGAGTTGGTGGCATGTGAAACCCGCATGTGGAGCATTCGTTTGTGTGGGATGCTCTACCAGGTTCATTCCTAGATAATGCACTCAAAGGGCACTAAGCATAGAGTGTGAAAACTGAGTTTCCTTGAGAGCTGCTTGGAAGCCTGATGGTGTGTGAAGTTAGTGAGCCAAATGAAGTTGTTCTCCCACAAGAACCACTCGGCTGATTCTTCTTCAATATGCCCTTCACCAACATGCAGTGTTTCCTTGATGAATTAGCTCTCACACCAATATTTGCGTCTAGAGCCTTTGCATTGAGGGCTATCTGAAAACGGCTGTGGCGCTGAAGTTGCCTGTGAATGTGGAGTTGGTGGCATGTGAAACCCGCATGTGGAGCATTCGTTTGTGTGGGATGCTCTACCAGGTTCCTTCCTAGATAATGCACTCAATGGGCACTAAGCATAGAGTGTGAAAACTGAGTTTCCTTGAGAGCTGCTTGGAAGCCTGATGGTGTGTGAAGTTAGTGAGCCAAATGGAGTTGTTCTCCCACAAGAACCACTCGGCTGATTCTTCTTCAATATGCCCTTCACCACCATGCAGTGTTTCCTTGATTGAATTAGCTCTCACACCAATATTTGCGTCTAGAGCCTTTGCATTGAGGGCTATCTGCAAACGTCTGTGGCGCTGAAGTTGCCTGTGAATGTGGAGTTGGTGGCATGTGAAACCCGCATATGGAGCATTCGTTTGTGTGGGATGCTCTACCAGGTTCATTCCTAGATAATGCACTCAAAGGGCACTAAGCATAGAGTGTGAAAACTGAGTTTCCTTGAGAGCTGCTTGGAAGCCTGATGGTGTGTGAAGTTAGTGAGCCAAATGGAGTTGTTCTCCCACAAGAACCACTCGGCTGATTCTTCTTCAATATGCCCTTCACCAACATGCAGTGTTTCCTTGATGAATTAGCTCTCACACCAATATTTGCGTCTAGAGCCTTTGCATTGAGGGCTATCTGAAAACGGCTGTGGCACTGAAGTTGCCTGTGAATGTGGAGTTGGTGGCATGTGAAACCCGCATGTGGAGCATTCGTTTGTGTGGGATGCTCTACCAGGTTCATTCCTAGATAATGCACTCAAAGGGCACTAAGCATAGAGTGTGAAAACTGAGTTTCCTTGAGAGCTGCTTGGAAGCCTGATGGTGTGTGAAGTTAGTGAGCCAAATGGAGTTGTTCTCCCACAAGAACCACTCGGCTGATTCTTCTTCAATATGCCCTTCACCAACATGCAGTGTTTCCTTGATTGAATTAGCTCTCACACCAATATTTGCGTCTAGAGCCTTTGCATTGAGGGCTATCTGAAAACGGCTGTGGCACTGAAGTTGCCTGTGAATGTGGAGTTGGTGGCATGTGAAACCCGCATGTGGAGCATTCGTTTGTGTGGGATGCTCTACCAGGTTCATTCCTAGATAATGCACTCATAGGGCACTAAGCATAGAGTGTGAAAACTGAGTTTCCTTGAGAGCTGCTTGGAAGCCTGATGGTGTGTGAAGTTAGTGAGCCAAATGGAGTTGTTCTCCCACAAGAACCACTCGGCTGATTCTTCTTCAATATGCCCTTCACCAACATGCAGTGTTTCCTTGATGAATGAGCTCTCACACCAATATTTGCGTCTAGAGCCTTTGCATTGAGGGCTATCTGCAAACGGCTGTGGCGCTGAAGTGGTCTGTGAATGTGGAGTTGGTGGCATGTGAAACCCGCATGTGGAGCATTCGTTTGTGTGGGATGCTCCACCAGGTTCATTCCTAGATAATGCACTCAAAGGGCACTAAGCATAGAGTGTGAAAACTGAGTTTCCTTGAGAGCTGCTTGGAAGCCTGATGGTGTGTGAAGTTAGTGAGCCAAATGGAGTTGTTCTCCCACAAGAACCACTCGGCTGATTCTTCTTCAATATGCCCTTCACCAACATGCAGTGTTTCCTTGATGAATGAGCTCTCACACCAATATTTGCCTCTAGAGCCTTTGCATTGAGGGCTATCTGCAAATGTCTGTGGCGCTGAAGTTGCCTGTGAATGTGGAGTTGGTGGCATGTGAAACCCGCATGTGGAGCATTCGTTTGTGTGGGATGCTCTACCAGGTTCATTTCTAGATAATGCACTCAAAGGGCACTAAGCATAGAGTGTGAAAACTGAGTTTCCTTGAGAGCTGCTTGGAAGCCTGATGGTGTGTGACGTTAGTGAGCCAAATGGAGTTGTTCTCCCACAAGAACCACTCGGCTGATTCTTCTTCAATATGCCCTTCACCAACATGCAGTGTTTCCTTGATGAATGAGCTCTCACACCAATATTTGCGTCTAGATTCTTTGCATTGAGGGCTATCTGAAAACGGCTGTGGCGCTGAAGTGGTCTGTGAATGTGGAGTTGGTGGCATGTGAAACCCGCATGTGGAGCATTCGTTTGTGTGGGATGCTCCACCAGGTTCATTCCTAGATAATGCACTCAAAGGGCACTAAGCATAGAGTGTGAAAACTGAGTTTCCTTGAGAGCTGCTTGGAAGCCTGATGGTGTGTGAAGTTAGTGAGCCAAATGGAGTTGTTCTCCCACAAGAACCACTCGGCTGATTCTTCTTCAATATGCCCTTCACCAACATGCAGTGTTTCCTTGATGAATGAGCTCTCACACCAATATTTGCCTCTAGAGCCTTTGCATTGAGGGCTATCTGCAAATGTCTGTGGCGCTGAAGTTGCCTGTGAATGTGGAGTTGGTGGCATGTGAAACCCGCATGTGGAGCATTCGTTTGTGTGGGATGCTCTACCAGGTTCATTTCTAGATAATGCACTCAAAGGGCACTAAGCATAGAGTGTGAAAACTGAGTTTCCTTGAGAGCTGCTTGGAAGCCTGATGGTGTGTGACGTTAGTGAGCCAAATGGAGTTGTTCTCCCACAAGAACCACTCGGCTGATTCTTCTTCAATATGCCCTTCACCAACATGCAGTGTTTCCTTGATGAATTAGCTCTCACACCAATATTTGCGTCTAGAGCCTTTGCATTGAGGGCTATCTGAAAACGGCTGTGGCGCTGAAGTGGCCTGTGAATGTGGAGTTGGTGGCATGTGAAACCCGCATGTGGAGCATTCGTTTGTGTGGGATGCTCTACCAGGTTCCTTCCTAGATAATGCACTCAATGGGCACTAAGCATAGAGTGTGAAAACTGAGTTTCCTTGAGAGCTGCTTGGAAGCCTGATGGTGTGTGAAGTTAGTGAGCCAAATGGAGTTGTTCTCCCACAAGAACCACTCGGCTGATTCTTCTTCAATATGCCCTTCACCAACATGCAGTGTTTCCTTGATGAATTAGCTCTCACACCAATATTTGCGTCTAGAGCCTTTGCATTGAGGGCTATCTGAAAACGGGCTGTGGCGCTGAAGTTGCCTGTGAATGTGGAGTTGGTGGCATGTGAAACCCGCATATGGAGCATTCGTTTGTGTGGGATGCTCTACCAGGTTCATTCCCTAGATAATGCACTCATAGGGCACTAAGCATAGAGTGTGAAAACTGAGTTTCCTTGAGAGCTGCTTGGAAGCCTGATGGTGTGTGAAGTTAGTGAGCCAAATGGAGTTGTTCTCCCACAAGAACCACTCGGCTGATTCTTCTTCAATATGCCCTTCATCAACATGCAGTGTTTCCTTGATGAATGAGCTCTCACACCAATATTTGCGTCTAGAGCCTTTGCATTGAGGGCTATCTGAAAACGGCTGTGGCGCTGAAGTTGCCTGTGAATGTGGAGTTGGTGGCATGTGAAACCCGTATGTGGAGCATTCGTTTGTGTGGGATGCTCTACCTGGTTCATTCCTAGATAATGCACTAAAAGGGCACTAAGCATAGAGTGTGAAAACTGAGTTTTCTTGAGAGCTGCTTGGAAGCCTGATGGTGTGTGAAGTTAGTGAGCCAAATGGAGTTGTTCTCCCACAAGAACCACTCGGCTGATTCTTCTTCAATATGCCCTTCACCAACATGCAGTGTTTCCTTGATTGAATTAGCTCTCACACCAATATTTGCGTCTAGAGCCTTTGCATTGAGGGCTATCTGCAAACGTCTGTGGCGCTGAAGTTGCCTGTGAATGTGGAGTTGGTGGCATGTGAAACCCGCATGTGGAGCATTCGTTTGTGTGGGATGCTCTACCAGGTTCATTCCTAGATAATGCACTCAAAGGGCACTAAGCATAGAGTGTGAAAACTGAGTTTCCTTGAGAGCTGCTTGGAAGCCTGATGGTGTGTGAAGTTAGTGAGCCAAATGGAGTTGTTCTCCCACAAGAACCACTCGGCTGATTCTTCTTCAATATGCCCTTCACCAACATGCAGTGTTTCCTTGATTGAATTAGCTCTCACACCAATATTTGCGTCTAGAGCCTTTGCATTGAGGGCTATCTGAAAACGGCTGTGGCGCTGAAGTTGCCTGTGAATGTGGAGTTGGTGGCATGTGAAACCCGCATGTGGAGCATTCGTTTGTGTGGGATGCTCTACCAGGTTCATTCCTAGATAATGCACTCAAAGGGCACTAAGCATAGAGTGTGAAAACTGAGTTTCCTTGAGAGCTGCTTGGAAGCCTGATGGTGTGTGACGTTAGTGAGCCAAATGGAGTTGTTCTCCCACAAGAACCACTCGGCTGATTCTTCTTCAATATGCCCTTCAACAACATGCAGTGTTTCCTTGATTGAATTAGCTCTCACACCAATATTTGCGTCTAGGGCCTTTGCATTGAGGGCTATCTGCAAACGGCTGTGGCGCTGAAGTTGCCTGTGAATGTGGAGTTGGTGGCATGTGAAACCCGCATGTGGAGCATTCGTTTGTGTGGGATGCTCTACCAGGTTCATTCCTAGATAATGCACTCAAAGGGCACTAAGCATAGAGTGTGAAAACTGAGTTTCCTTGAGAGCTGCTTGGAAGCCTGATGGTGTGTGACGTTAGTGAGCCAAATGGAGTTGTTCTCCCACAAGAACCACTCGGCTGATTCTTCTTCAATATGCCCTTCACCAACATGCAGTGTTTCCTTGATTGAATTAGCTCTCACACCAATATTTGCGTCTAGAGCCTTTGCATTGAGGGCTATCTGAAAACGGCTGTGGCGCTGAAGTTGCCTGTGAATGTGGAGTTGGTGGCATGTGAAACCCGCATGTGGAGCATTCGTTTGTGTGGGATGCTCTACCAGGTTCATTCCTAGATAAAGCACTCATAGGGCACTAAGCATAGAGTGTGAAAACTGAGTTTCCTTGAGAGCTGCTTGGAAGCCTGATGGTGTGTGAAGTTAGTGAGCCAAATGGAGTTGTTCTCCCACAAGAACCACTCGGCTGATTCTTCTTCAATATGCCCTTCACCAACATGCAGTGTTTCCTTGATTGAATTAGCTCTCACACCAATATTTGCGTCTAGAGCCTTTGCATTGAGGGCTATCTGCAAACGTCTGTGGCGCTGAAGTTGCCTGTGAATGTGGAGTTGGTGGCATGTGAAACCCGCATGTGGAGCATTCGTTTGTGTGGGATGCTCTACCAGGTTCATTCCTAGATAATGCACTCAAAGGGCACTAAGCATAGAGTGAGAAAACTGAGTTTCCTTGAGAGCTGCCTGGAAGCCTGATGGTGTGTGAAGTTAGTGAGCCAAATGGAGTTGTTCTCCCACAAGAACCACTCGGCTGATTCTTCTTCAATATGCCCTTCACCAACATGCAGTGTTTCCTTGATGAATGAGCTCTCACACCAATATTTGCGTCTAGAGCCTTTGCATTGAGGGCTATCTGAAAACGGCTGTGGCGCTGAAGTTGCCTGTGAATGTGGAGTTGGTGGCATGTGAAACCCGTATGTGGAGCATTCGTTTGTGTGGGATGCTCTACCTGGTTCATTCCTAGATAATGCACTAAAAGGGCACTAAGCATAGAGTGTGAAAACTGAGTTTTCTTGAGAGCTGCTTGGAAGCCTGATGGTGTGTGAAGTTAGTGAGCCAAATGGAGTTGTTCTCCCACAAGAACCACTCGGCTGATTCTTCTTCAATATGCCCTTCACCAACATGCAGTGTTTCCTTGATTGAATTAGCTCTCACACCAATATTTGCGTCTAGAGCCTTTGCATTGAGGGCTATCTGCAAACGTCTGTGGCGCTGAAGTTGCCTGTGAATGTGGAGTTGGTGGCATGTGAAACCCGCATGTGGAGCATTCGTTTGTGTGGGATGCTCTACCAGGTTCATTCCTAGATAATGCACTCAAAGGGCACTAAGCATAGAGTGTGAAAACTGAGTTTCCTTGAGAGCTGCTTGGAAGCCTGATGGTGTGTGAAGTTAGTGAGCCAAATGGAGTTGTTCTCCCACAAGAACCACTCGGCTGATTCTTCTTCAATATGCCCTTCACCAACATGCAGTGTTTCCTTGATTGAATTAGCTCTCACACCAATATTTGCGTCTAGAGCCTTTGCATTGAGGGCTATCTGAAAACGGCTGTGGCGCTGAAGTTGCCTGTGAATGTGGAGTTGGTGGCATGTGAAACCCGCATGTGGAGCATTCGTTTGTGTGGGATGCTCTACCAGGTTCATTCCTAGATAATGCACTCAAAGGGCACTAAGCATAGAGTGTGAAAACTGAGTTTCCTTGAGAGCTGCTTGGAAGCCTGATGGTGTGTGACGTTAGTGAGCCAAATGGAGTTGTTCTCCCACAAGAACCACTCGGCTGATTCTTCTTCAATATGCCCTTCACCAACATGCAGTGTTTCCTTGATTGAATTAGCTCTCACACCAATATTTGCGTCTAGAGCCTTTGCATTGAGGGATATCTGATAACGGCTGTGGCGCTGAAGTTGCCTGTGAATGTGGAGTTGGTGGCATGTGAAACCCGCATGTGGAGCATTCGTTTGTGTGGGATGCTCTACCAGGTTCATTCCTAGATAATGCACTCAAAGGGCACTAAGCATAGAGTGTGAAAACTGAGTTTCCTTGAGAGCTGCTTGGAAGCCTGATGGTGTGTGAAGTTAGTGAGCCAAATGGAGTTGTTCTCCCACAAGAACCACTCGGCTGATTCTTCTTCAATATGCCCTTCACCAACATGCAGTGTTTCCTTGATTGAATTAGCTCTCACACCAATATTTGCGTCTAGAGCCTTTGCATTGAGGGCTATCTGAAAACGGCTGTGGCGCTGAAGTTGTCTGTGAATGTGGAGTTGGTGGCATGTGAAACCCGCATGTGGAGCATTCGTTTGTGTGGGATGCTCTATCAGGTTCATTCCCAGATAATGCACTCAATGGGCACTAAGCATAGAGTGTGAAAACTGAGTTTCCTTGAGAGCTGCTTGGAAGCCTGATGGTGTGTGAAGTTAGTGAGCCAAACGGAGTTGTTCTCAAACAAGAACCACTCGGCTGATTCTTCTTCAATATGCCCTTCACCAACATGCAGTGTTTCCTTGATTGAATTAGCTCTCACACCAATATTTGCGTCTAGAGCCTTTGCATTGAGGGCTATCTGAAAACGGCTGTGGCGCTGAAGTTGCCTGTGAATGTGGAGTTGGTGGCATGTGAAACCCGCATGTGGAGCATTCGTTTGTGTGGGATGCTCTACCAGGTTCATTCCTAGATAATGCACTCAAAGGGCACTAAGCATAGAGTGTGAAAACTGAGTTTCCTGAGAGCTGCTTGGAAGCCCTGATGGTGTGTGAAGTTAGTGAGCCAAATGAAGTTGTTCTCCCACAAGAACCACTCGGCTGATTCTTCTTCAATATGCCCTTCACCAACATGCAGTGTTTCCTTGATGAATTAGCTCTCACACCAATATTTGCGTCTAGAGCCTTTGCATTGAGGGCTATCTGAAAACGGCTGTGGCGCTGAAGTTGCCTGTGAATGTGGAGTTGGTGGCATGTGAAACCCGCATGTGGAGCATTCGTTTGTGTGGGATGCTCTACCAGGTTCCTTCCTAGATAATGCACTCAATGGGCACTAAGCATAGAGTGTGAAAACTGAGTTTCCTTGAGAGCTGCTTGGAAGCCTGATGGTGTGTGAAGTTAGTGAGCCAAATGGAGTTGTTCTCCCACAAGAACCACTCGGCTGATTCTTCTTCAATATGCCCTTCACCACCATGCAGTGTTTCCTTGATTGAATTAGCTCTCACACCAATATTTGCGTCTAGAGCCTTTGCATTGAGGGCTATCTGCAAACGTCTGTGGCGCTGAAGTTGCCTGTGAATGTGGAGTTGGTGGCATGTGAAACCCGCATATGGAGCATTCGTTTGTGTGGGATGCTCTACCAGGTTCATTCCTAGATAATGCACTCAAAGGGCACTAAGCATAGAGTGTGAAAACTGAGTTTCCTTGAGAGCTGCTTGGAAGCCTGATGGTGTGTGAAGTTAGTGAGCCAAATGGAGTTGTTCTCCCACAAGAACCACTCGGCTGATTCTTCTTCAATATGCCCTTCACCAACATGCAGTGTTTCCTTGATGAATTAGCTCTCACACCAATATTTGCGTCTAGAGCCTTTGCATTGAGGGCTATCTGAAAACGGCTGTGGCACTGAAGTTGCCTGTGAATGTGGAGTTGGTGGCATGTGAAACCCGCATGTGGAGCATTCGTTTGTGTGGGATGCTCTACCAGGTTCATTCCTAGATAATGCACTCAAAGGGCACTAAGCATAGAGTGTGAAAACTGAGTTTCCTTGAGAGCTGCTTGGAAGCCTGATGGTGTGTGAAGTTAGTGAGCCAAATGGAGTTGTTCTCCCACAAGAACCACTCGGCTGATTCTTCTTCAATATGCCCTTCACCAACATGCAGTGTTTCCTTGATTGAATTAGCTCTCACACCAATATTTGCGTCTAGAGCCTTTGCATTGAGGGCTATCTGAAACGGCTGTGGCACTGAAGTTGCCTGTGAATGTGGAGTTGGTGGCATGTGAAACCCGCATGTGGAGCATTCGTTTGTGTGGGATGCTCTACCAGGTTCATTCCTAGATAATGCACTCATAGGGCACTAAGCATAGAGTGTGAAAACTGAGTTTCCTTGAGAGCTGCTTGGAAGCCTGATGGTGTGTGAAGTTAGTGAGCCAAATGGAGTTGTTCTCCCACAAGAACCACTCGGCTGATTCTTCTTCAATATGCCCTTCACCAACATGCAGTGTTTCCTTGATGAATGAGCTCTCACACCAATATTTGCGTCTAGAGCCTTTGCATTGAGGGCTATCTGCAAACGGCTGTGGCGCTGAAGTGGTCTGTGAATGTGGAGTTGGTGGCATGTGAAACCCGCATGTGGAGCATTCGTTTGTGTGGGATGCTCACCAGGTTCATTCCTAGATAATGCACTCAAAGGGCACTAAGCATAGAGTGTGAAAACTGAGTTTCCTTGAGAGCTGCTTGGAAGCCTGATGGTGTGTGAAGTTAGTGAGCCAAATGGAGTTGTTCTCCCACAAGAACCACTCGGCTGATTCTTCTTCAATATGCCCTTCACCAACATGCAGTGTTTCCTTGATGAATGAGCTCTCACACCAATATTTGCTCTAGAGCCTTTGCATTGAGGGCTATCTGCAAATGTCTGTGGCGCTGAAGTTGCCTGTGAATGTGGAGTTGGTGGCATGTGAAACCCGCATGTGGAGCATTCGTTTGTGTGGGATGCTCTACCAGGTTCATTTCTAGATAATGCACTCAAAGGGCACTAAGCATAGAGTGTGAAAACTGAGTTTCCTTGAGAGCTGCTTGGAAGCCTGATGGTGTGTGACGTTAGTGAGCCAAATGGAGTTGTTCTCCCACAAGAACCACTCGGCTGATTCTTCTTCAATATGCCCTTCACCAACATGCAGTGTTTCCTTGATGAATTAGCTCTCACACCAATATTTGCGTCTAGAGCCTTTGCATTGAGGGCTATCTGAAAACGGCTGTGGCGCTGAAGTGGCCTGTGAATGTGGAGTTGGTGGCATGTGAAACCCGCATGTGGAGCATTCGTTTGTGTGGGATGCTCTACCAGGTTCCTTCCTAGATAATGCACTCAATGGGCACTAAGCATAGAGTGTGAAAACTGAGTTTCCTTGAGAGCTGCTTGGAAGCCTGATGGTGTGTGAAGTTAGTGAGCCAAATGGAGTTGTTCTCCCACAAGAACCACTCGGCTGATTCTTCTTCAATATGCCCTTCACCAACATGCAGTGTTTCCTTGATGAATTAGCTCTCACACCAATATTTGCGTCTAGAGCCTTTGCATTGAGGGCTATCTGAAAACGGCTGTGGCGCTGAAGTTGCCTGTGAATGTGGAGTTGGTGGCATGTGAAACCCGCATATGGAGCATTCGTTTGTGTGGGATGCTCTACCAGGTTCATTCCTAGATAATGCACTCATAGGGCACTAAGCATAGAGTGTGAAAACTGAGTTTCCTTGAGAGCTGCTTGGAAGCCTGATGGTGTGTGAAGTTAGTGAGCCAAATGGAGTTGTTCTCCCACAAGAACCACTCGGCTGATTCTTCTTCAATATGCCCTTCATCAACATGCAGTGTTTCCTTGATGAATGAGCTCTCACACCAATATTTGCGTCTAGAGCCTTTGCATTGAGGGCTATCTGAAAACGGCTGTGGCGCTGAAGTTGCCTGTGAATGTGGAGTTGGTGGCATGTGAAACCCGTATGTGGAGCATTCGTTTGTGTGGGATGCTCTACCTGGTTCATTCCTAGATAATGCACTAAAAGGGCACTAAGCATAGAGTGTGAAAACTGAGTTTTCCTTGAGAGCTGCTTGGAAGCCTGATGGTGTGTGAAGTTAGTGAGCCAAATGGAGTTGTTCTCCCACAAGAACCACTCGGCTGATTCTTCTTCAATATGCCCTTCACCAACATGCAGTGTTTCCTTGATTGAATTAGCTCTCACACCAATATTTGCGTCTAGAGCCTTTGCATTGAGGGCTATCTGCAAACGTCTGTGCGCTGAAGTTGCCTGTGAATGTGGAGTTGGTGGCATGTGAAACCCGCATGTGGAGCATTCGTTTGTGTGGGATGCTCTACCAGGTTCATTCCTAGATAATGCACTCAAAGGGCACTAAGCATAGAGTGTGAAAACTGAGTTTCCTTGAGAGCTGCTTGGAAGCCTGATGGTGTGTGAAGTTAGTGAGCCAAATGGAGTTGTTCTCCCACAAGAACCACTCGGCTGATTCTTCTTCAATATGCCCTTCACCAACATGCAGTGTTTCCTTGATTGAATTAGCTCTCACACCAATATTTGCGTCTAGAGCCTTTGCATTGAGGGCTATCTGAAAACGGCTGTGGCGCTGAAGTTGCCTGTGAATGTGGAGTTGGTGGCATGTGAAACCCGCATGTGGAGCATTCGTTTGTGTGGGATGCTCTACCAGGTTCATTCCTAGATAATGCACTCAAAGGGCACTAAGCATAGAGTGTGAAAACTGAGTTTCCTTGAGAGCTGCTTGGAAGCCTGATGGTGTGTGAAGTTAGTGAGCCAAATGGAGTTGTTCTCCCACAAGAACCACTCGGCTGATTCTTCTTCAATATGCCCTTCAACAACATGCAGTGTTTCCTTGATTGAATTAGCTCTCACACCAATATTTGCGTCTA